>NW_027473505.1:229043-265726 GCF_050947335.1 Megachile rotundata | reverse complement strand
AATACTAAGAGTAGTGAGTATAGTAATTCTCGTTCTATCGATCATATAAGCATAATATGGCTAATAATATGAGTTAGATTGATAGTAATAAGAGTAATACGTATAGTAATTGTCGTTCTATCGATCATATAAGCATAATAAGGCTAATAATATGAGTTAGAGTGATAATACTAAGAGTAGTGAGTATAGTAATTCTCATTCTATCGATCATATAAGCATAATATGGCTAATAATATGAGTTAGATTGATAATAATAAGAGTAATGAGTATAGTAATTGTAGTTCTATCGATCATATCGGCATAATATGGTGAATAATATGAGTTAGATTCATAATAATAAGAGTAATAAGTATAGTAATTGTCGTTCTATCGATCATATAAGCATAATATGGCTAATAATATGAGTTAGATTGATAATAATAACAGTAATAAGTATAGTAATTGTCGTTCTATCGATCATATAAGCATAATATGGCTAATAATATGAGTTAGATTGATAATACTAAGAGCAGTGAGTATAGTAATTCTCATTCTATCGATCATATAAGCATAATATGGCTAATAATATGAGTTAGATTGATAATAATAAGAGTATTGAGTATAGTAATTGTAGTTCTATCGATCATTTAAGCATAATATGGCTAATAATATGAGTTAGATTGATAATAATAAGAGTAATGAGTATAGTAATTGTAGTTCTATCGATCATATCTGCATAATATGGTTAATAATATGAGTTAGATTGATAATAATAAGAGTAGTAAGTATAGTATTTGTCGTTCTATCGATCATATAAGCATAATATGGCTAATAATATGAGTTAGATTGATAATAATAAGAGTAATAAGTATAGTAATTGTCGTTCTATCGATCATTTAAGCATAATATGGGTAATAATATGAGTCAGATTGATAATAATAACAGTAATAAGTATAGTAATTGTCGTTCTATCGATAATATAAGCATAATATGGCTAATAATATGAGTTAGATTGATAATACTAAGAGTAGTGAGTATAGTAGTTCTCGTTCTATCGATCACATAAGCATAATATGGCTAATAATATGAGTTAGATTGATAATAATAAGAGTAATAAGTATAGTAATTGTCGTTCTATCGATCATATAAGCATAATATGGCTAATAATATGAGTTAGATTGATAATACTAAGAGTAGTGAGTATAGTAATTCTCGTTCTATCGATCATATAAGCATAATATGGCTAATAATATGAGTTAGATTGGTAATAATAAGAGTAATGAGTATAGTAATTGTAGTTCTATCGATCATTTAAGCATAATATGGCTAATAATATGAGTTAGATTGATAATAATAAGAGTAATGAGTATAGTAATTGTAGTTCTATCGATCATATCTGCATAATATGGTTAATAATATGAGTTAGATTGATAATAATAAGAGTAGTAAGTATAGTATTTGTCGTTCTATCGATCATATAAGCATAATATGGCTAATTATATGAGTTAGATTGATAATAATAAGAGTAATAAGTATAGTAATTGTCGTTCTATCGATCATTTAAGCATAATATGGGTAATAATATGAGTCAGATTGATAATAATAACAGTAATAAGTATAGTAATTGTCGTTCTATCGATAATATAAGCATAATATGGCTAATAATATGAGTTAGATTGATAATACTAAGAGTAGTGAGTATAGTAGTTCTCGTTCTATCGATCATATAAGCATAATATGGCTAATAATATGAGTTAGATTGATAATAATAAGAGTAATAAGTATAGTAATTGTCGTTCTATCGATAATATAAGCATAATATGGCTAATAATATGAGGTAGATTGATAATACTAAGAGTAGTGAGTATAGCAGTTCTCGTTCTATCGATCATATAAGCATAATATGGCTAATAATATGAGTTAGATTGATAATAATAAGAGTAATAAGTATAGTAATTGTCGTTCTATCGATAATATAAGCATAATATGGCTAATAATATGAGTTAGATTGATAATACTAAGAGTAGTGAGTATAGTAGTTCTCGTTCTATCGATCATATAAGCATAATATGGCTAATAATATGAGTTAGATTGATAATAATAAGAGTAATGAGTATAGTAATTCTCGTTCTATCGATCATATAAGCATAATATGGCTAATAATATGATTTAGATTGATAATAATAAGAGTAATGAGTATAGTAATTGTAGATCTATCGATCATTTAAGCATAATATGGCTAATAATATGAGTTAGAGTGATAATACTGAGAGTAGTGAGTATAGTAATTCTCATTCTATCGATCATATAAGCATAATATGGCTAATAATATGAGTTAGATTGATAATAATAAGAGTAATGGGTATAGTAATTGTACTTCTATCAATCATATAAGCAAAATATGGCTAATAATATGAGCTAGATTGATAATAATAAGAGTAATAACTACAGTAATTGTCGTTCTATCGATCATATAAGCATAATAAGGCTAATAATATAAGTTAGATTGATAATAAAAACAGTAATAAGTATAGTAATTGTCGTTCTATCGATCATTTAAGCATAATATGGGTAATAATATGAGTCAGATTGATAATAATAACAGTACTAAGTATAGTAATTGTCGTTCTATCGATAATATAAGCATAATATGGCTAATAATATGAGTTAGATTGATAATACTAAGAGTAGTGAGTATAGTAATTCTCGTTCTATCCATCATATAAGCATAATATGGCTAATAATATGAGTTAGATTGATAATAATAAGAGTAATGAGTATAGTAATTGTAGTTCTATCGATCATATCTGCATAATATGGTTAATAATATGAGTTAGATTCATAATAATAAGAGTAATAAGTATAGTAATTGTCGTTCTATCGATCATATAAGCATAATATGGCTAATAATATGAGTTAGATTGATAATACTAAGAGTAGTGAGTATAGTAATTCTCGTTCTATCGATCATATAAGCATAATATGGCTAATAATATGAGTTAGATTGATAGTAATAAGAGTAATAAGTATAGTAATTGTCGTTCTATCGATCATATAAGCATAATAAGGCTAATAATTTGAGTTAGAGTGATAATACTAAGAGTAGTGAGTATAGTAATTCTCATTCTATCGATCATATAAGCATAATATGGCTAATAATATGAGTTAGATTGATAATAATAAGAGTAATGAGTATAGTAATTGTAGTTCTATCGATCATTTAAGCATAATATGGCTAATAATATGAGTTAGATTGATGATAATAAGAGTAATGAGTATAGTAATTGTAGTTCTATCGATCATTTAAGCATAATATGGCTAATAATATGAGTTAGATTGATGATAATAAGAGTAATGAGTATAGTAATTGTAGTTCTATCGATCATATCTGCACAATATGGTTAATAATATGAGTTAGATTGATAATAATAAGAGTAGTAAGTATAGTATTTGTCGTTCTATCGATCATATAAGCATAATATGGCTAATAATATGAGTTAGATTGATAATACTAAGAGTAGTGAGTATAGTAATTCTCGTTCTATCGATCATATAAGCATAATATGGCTAATAATATGAGTTAGATTGATAATAATAAGAGTAATGAGTACAGTAATTGTAGTTCTATCGATCATATCGGCATAATATGGCTAATAATATGATATAGATTGATAATAATAAGAGTAATAAGTATAGTATTTGTCGTTCTATCGGTCATGTAAGCATAATATGGCTAATAATACGAGTTAGATTGATAATAATAAGAGTAATAAGTATAGTAATTGTCGTTCTACCGATCATTTAAGCATAATATGGGTAATAATATGAGTCAGATTGATAATAATAACAGTAATAAGTATAGTAATTGTCGTTCTATCGATAATATAAGCATAATATGGCTAATAATATGAGTTAGATTGATAATACTAAGAGTAGTGAGTATAGTAGTTCTCCTTCTATCGATCATATAAGCATAATATGGCTAATAATATGAGTTAGATTGATAATAATAAGAGTAATAAGTATAGTAATTCTCGTTCTATCCATCATATAAGCATAATATGGCTAATAATATGAGTTAGAGTGATAATACTAAGAGTAGTGAGTATAGTAATTCTCATTCTATCGATCATATAAGCATAATATGGCTAATAATATGAGTTAGATTGATAATAATAAGAGTAATGAGTATAGTAATTGTAGTTCTATCGATCATATCGGCATAATATGGTGAATAATATGAGTTAGATTCATAATAATAAGAGTAATAAGTATAGTAATTGTCGTTCTATCGATCATATAAGCATAATATGGCTAATAATATGAGTTAGATTGATAATAATAACAGTAATAAGTATAGTAATTGTCGTTCTATCGATCATATAAGCATAATATGGCTAATAATATGAGTTAGATTGATAATACTAAGAGCAGTGAGTATAGTAATTCTCATTCTATCGATCATATAAGCATAATATGGCTAATAATATGAGTTAGATTGATAATAATAAGAGTATTGAGTATAGTAATTGTAGTTCTATCGATCATTTAAGCATAATATGGCTAATAATATGAGTTAGATTGATAATAATAAGAGTAATGAGTATAGTAATTGTAGTTCTATCGATCATATCTGCATAATATGGTTAATAATATGAGTTAGATTGATAATAATAAGAGTAGTAAGTATAGTATTTGTCGTTCTATCGATCATATAAGCATAATATGGCTAATAATATGAGTTAGATTGATAATAATAAGAGTAATAAGTATAGTAATTGTCGTTCTATCGATCATTTAAGCATAATATGGGTAATAATATGAGTCAGATTGATAATAATAACAGTAATAAGTATAGTAATTGTCGTTCTATCGATAATATAAGCATAATATGGCTAATAATATGAGTTAGATTGATAATACTAAGAGTAGTGAGTATAGTAGTTCTCGTTCTATCGATCACATAAGCATAATATGGCTAATAATATGAGTTAGATTGATAATAATAAGAGTAATAAGTATAGTAATTGTCGTTCTATCGATCATATAAGCATAATATGGCTAATAATATGAGTTAGATTGATAATACTAAGAGTAGTGAGTATAGTAATTCTCGTTCTATCGATCATATAAGCATAATATGGCTAATAATATGAGTTAGATTGGTAATAATAAGAGTAATGAGTATAGTAATTGTAGTTCTATCGATCATTTAAGCATAATATGGCTAATAATATGAGTTAGATTGATAATAATAAGAGTAATGAGTATAGTAATTGTAGTTCTATCGATCATATCTGCATAATATGGTTAATAATATGAGTTAGATTGATAATAATAAGAGTAGTAAGTATAGTATTTGTCGTTCTATCGATCATATAAGCATAATATGGCTAATTATATGAGTTAGATTGATAATAATAAGAGTAATAAGTATAGTAATTGTCGTTCTATCGATCATTTAAGCATAATATGGGTAATAATATGAGTCAGATTGATAATAATAACAGTAATAAGTATAGTAATTGTCGTTCTATCGATAATATAAGCATAATATGGCTAATAATATGAGTTAGATTGATAATACTAAGAGTAGTGAGTATAGTAGTTCTCGTTCTATCGATCATATAAGCATAATATGGCTAATAATATGAGTTAGATTGATAATAATAAGAGTAATAAGTATAGTAATTGTCGTTCTATCGATAATATAAGCATAATATGGCTAATAATATGAGGTAGATTGATAATACTAAGAGTAGTGAGTATAGCAGTTCTCGTTCTATCGATCATATAAGCATAATATGGCTAATAATATGAGTTAGATTGATAATAATAAGAGTAATAAGTATAGTAATTGTCGTTCTATCGATAATATAAGCATAATATGGCTAATAATATGAGTTAGATTGATAATACTAAGAGTAGTGAGTATAGTAGTTCTCGTTCTATCGATCATATAAGCATAATATGGCTAATAATATGAGTTAGATTGATAATAATAAGAGTAATGAGTATAGTAATTCTCGTTCTATCGATCATATAAGCATAATATGGCTAATAATATGAGTTAGATTGATAATAATAAGAGTAATGAGTATAGTAATTGTAGATCTATCGATCATTTAAGCATAATATGGCTAATAATATGAGTTAGAGTGATAATACTGAGAGTAGTGAGTATAGTAATTCTCATTCTATCGATCATATAAGCATAATATGGCTAATAATATGAGTTAGATTGATAATAATAAGAGTAATGGGTATAGTAATTGTACTTCTATCAATCATATAAGCAAAATATGGCTAATAATATGAGCTAGATTGATAATAATAAGAGTAATAACTACAGTAATTGTCGTTCTATCGATCATATAAGCATAATAAGGCTAATAATATAAGTTAGATTGATAATAAAAACAGTAATAAGTATAGTAATTGTCGTTCTATCGATCATTTAAGCATAATATGGGTAATAATATGAGTCAGATTGATAATAATAACAGTACTAAGTATAGTAATTGTCGTTCTATCGATAATATAAGCATAATATGGCTAATAATATGAGTTAGATTGATAATACTAAGAGTAGTGAGTATAGTAGTTCTCGTTCTATCGATCACATAAGCATAATATGGCTAATAATATGAGTTAGATTGATAATAATAAGAGTAATAAGTATAGTAATTGTCGTTCTATCGATCATATAAGCATAATATGGCTAATAATATGAGTTAGATTGATAATACTAAGAGTAGTGAGTATAATAATTCTCGTTCTATCGATCATATAAGCATAATATGGCTAATAATATGAGTTAGATTGGTAATAATAAGAGTAATGAGTATAGTAATTGTAGTTCTATCGATCATTTAAGCATAATATGGCTAATAATATGAGTTAGATTGATAATAATAAGAGTAATGAGTATAGTAATTGTAGTTCTATCGATCATATCTGCATAATATGGTTAATAATATGAGTTAGATTGATAATAATAAGAGTAGTAAGTATAGTATTTGTCGTTCTATCGATCATATAAGCATAATATGGCTAATTATATGAGTTAGATTGATAATAATAAGAGTAATAAGTATAGTAATTGTCGTTCTATCGATCATTTAAGCATAATATGGGTAATAATATGAGTCAGATTGATAATAATAACAGTAATAAGTATAGTAATTGTCGTTCTATCGATAATATAAGCATAATATGGCTAATAATATGAGTTAGATTGATAATACTAAGAGTAGTGAGTATAGTAGTTCTCGTTCTATCGATCATATAAGCATAATATGGGTAATAATATGAGTTAGATTGATAATAATAAGAGTAATAAGTATAGTAATTGTCGTTCTATCGATAATATAAGCATAATATGGCTAATAATATGAGGTAGATTGATAATACTAAGAGTAGTGAGTATAGCAGTTCTCGTTCTATCGATCATATAAGCATAATATGGCTAATAATATGAGTTAGATTGATAATAATAAGAGTAATAAGTATAGTAATTGTCGTTCTATCGATAATATAAGCATAATATGGCTAATAATATGAGTTAGATTGATAATACTAAGAGTAGTGAGTATAGTAGTTCTCGTTCTATCGATCATATAAGCATAATATGGCTAATAATATGAGTTAGATTGATAATAATAAGAGTAATGAGTATAGTAATTCTCGTTCTATCGATCATATAAGCATAATATGGCTAATAATATGAGTTAGATTGATAATAATAAGAGTAATGAGTATAGTAATTGTAGATCTATCGATCATTTAAGCATAATATGGCTAATAATATGAGTTAGAGTGATAATACTGAGAGTAGTGAGTATAGTAATTCTCATTCTATCGATCATATAAGCATAATATGGCTAATAATATGAGTTAGATTGATAATAATAAGAGTAATGGGTATAGTAATTGTACTTCTATCAATCATATAAGCAAAATATGGCTAATAATATGAGCTAGATTGATAATAATAAGAGTAATAACTACAGTAATTGTCGTTCTATCGATCATATAAGCATAATAAGGCTAATAATATAAGTTAGATTGATAATAAAAACAGTAATAAGTATAGTAATTGTCGTTCTATCGATCATTAAAGCATAATATGGGTAATAATATGAGTCAGATTGATAATAATAACAGTACTAAGTATAGTAATTGTCGTTCTATCGATAATATAAGCATAATATGGCTAATAATATGAGTTAGATTGATAATACTAAGAGTAGTGAGTATAGTAGTTCTCGTTCCATCGATCATATAAGCATAATATGGGTAATAATATGAGTTAGATTGATAATAATAAGAGTAATGAGTATAGTAATTGTAGTTCTATCGATCATATAAGCATAATATGGCTAATAATATGAGTTAGATTGATAATAATAAGAGTATTGAGTATAGTAATTGTAGTTCTATCGATCATTTAAGCATAATATGGCTAATAATATGAGTTAGATTGATAATAATAAGAGTAATGAGTATAGTAATTGTAGTTCTATCGATCATATCTGCATAATATGGTTAATAATATGAGTTAGATTGATAATAATAAGAGTAGTAAGTATAGTATTTGTCGTTCTATCGATCATATAAGCATAATATGGCTAATAATATGAGTTAGATTGATAATAATAAGAGTAATAAGTATAGTAATTGTCGTTCTATCGATCATTTAAGCATAATATGGGTAATAATATGAGTCAGATTGATAATAATAACAGTAATAAGTATAGTAATTGTCGTTCTATCGATAATATAAGCATAATATGGCTAATAATATGAGTTAGATTGATAATACTAAGAGTAGTGAGTATAGTAGTTCTCGTTCTATCGATCACATAAGCATAATATGGCTAATAATATGAGTTAGATTGATAATAATAAGAGTAATAAGTATAGTAATTGTCGTTCTATCGATCATATAAGCATAATATGGCTAATAATATGAGTTAGATTGATAATACTAAGAGTAGTGAGTATAGTAATTCTCGTTCTATCGATCATATAAGCATAATATGGCTAATAATATGAGTTAGATTGGTAATAATAAGAGTAATGGGTATAGTAATTGTAGTTCTATCGATCATTTAAGCATAATATGGCTAATAATATGAGTTAGATTGATAATAATAAGAGTAATGAGTATAGTAATTGTAGTTCTATCGATCATATCTGCATAATATGGTTAATAATATGAGTTAGATTGATAATAATAAGAGTAGTAAGTATAGTATTTGTCGTTCTATCGATCATATAAGCATAATATGGCTAATTATATGAGTTAGATTGATAATAATAAGAGTAATAAGTATAGTAATTGTCGTTCTATCGATCATTTAAGCATAATATGGGTAATAATATGAGTCAGATTGATAATAATAACAGTAATAAGTATAGTAATTGTCGTTCTATCGATAATATAAGCATAATATGGCTAATAATATGAGTTAGATTGATAATACTAAGAGTAGTGAGTATAGTAGTTCTCGTTCTATCGATCATATAAGCATAATATGGCTAATAATATGAGTTAGATTGATAATAATAAGAGTAATAAGTATAGTAATTGTCGTTCTATCGATAATATAAGCATAATATGGCTAATAATATGAGGTAGATTGATAATACTAAGAGTAGTGAGTATAGCAGTTCTCGTTCTATCGATCATATAAGCATAATATGGCTAATAATATGAGTTAGATTGATAATAATAAGAGTAATAAGTATAGTAATTGTCGTTCTATCGATAATATAAGCATAATATGGCTAATAATATGAGTTAGATTGATAATACTAAGAGTAGTGAGTATAGTAGTTCTCGTTCTATCGATCATATAAGCATAATATGGCTAATAATATGAGTTAGATTGATAATAATAAGAGTAATGAGTATAGTAATTGTAGTTCTATCGATCATTTAAGCATAATATGGCTAATAATATGAGTTAGATTGATAATAATAAGAGTAATGAGTATAGTAATTGTAGTTCTATCGATCATATCTGCATAATATGGTTAATAATATGAGTTAGATTGATAATAATAAGAGTAGTAAGTATAGTATTTGTCGTTCTATCGATCATATAAGCATAATATGGCTAATTATATGAGTTAGATTGATAATAATAAGAGTAATAAGTATAGTAATTGTCGTTCTATCGATCATTTAAGCATAATATGGGTAATAATATGAGTCAGATTGATAATAATAACAGTAATAAGTATAGTAATTGTCGTTCTATCGATAATATAAGCATAATATGGCTAATAATATGAGTTAGATTGATAATACTAAGAGTAGTGAGTATAGTAGTTCTCGTTCTATCGATCATATAAGCATAATATGGCTAATAATATGAGTTAGATTGATAATAATAAGAGTAATAAGTATAGTAATTGTCGTTCTATCGATAATATAAGCATAATATGGCTAATAATATGAGGTAGATTGATAATACTAAGAGTAGTGAGTATAGCAGTTCTCGTTCTATCGATCATATAAGCATAATATGGCTAATAATATGAGTTAGATTGATAATAATAAGAGTAATAAGTATAGTAATTGTCGTTCTATCGATAATATAAGCATAATATGGCTAATAATATGAGTTAGATTGATAATACTAAGAGTAGTGAGTATAGTAGTTCTCGTTCTATCGATCATATAAGCATAATATGGCTAATAATATGAGTTAGATTGATAATAATAAGAGTAATGAGTATAGTAATTCTCGTTCTATCGATCATATAAGCATAATATGGCTAATAATATGATTTAGATTGATAATAATAAGAGTAATGAGTATAGTAATTGTAGATCTATCGATCATTTAAGCATAATATGGCTAATAATATGAGTTAGAGTGATAATACTGAGAGTAGTGAGTATAGTAATTCTCATTCTATCGATCATATAAGCATAATATGGCTAATAATATGAGTTAGATTGATAATAATAAGAGTAATGGGTATAGTAATTGTACTTCTATCAATCATATAAGCAAAATATGGCTAATAATATGAGCTAGATTGATAATAATAAGAGTAATAACTACAGTAATTGTCGTTCTATCGATCATATAAGCATAATAAGGCTAATAATATAAGTTAGATTGATAATAAAAACAGTAATAAGTATAGTAATTGTCGTTCTATCGATCATTTAAGCATAATATGGGTAATAATATGAGTCAGATTGATAATAATAACAGTACTAAGTATAGTAATTGTCGTTCTATCGATAATATAAGCATAATATGGCTAATAATATGAGTTAGATTGATAATACTAAGAGTAGTGAGTATAGTAATTCTCGTTCTATCCATCATATAAGCATAATATGGCTAATAATATGAGTTAGATTGATAATAATAAGAGTAATGAGTATAGTAATTGTAGTTCTATCGATCATATCTGCATAATATGGTTAATAATATGAGTTAGATTCATAATAATAAGAGTAATAAGTATAGTAATTGTCGTTCTATCGATCATATAAGCATAATATGGCTAATAATATGAGTTAGATTGATAATACTAAGAGTAGTGAGTATAGTAATTCTCGTTCTATCGATCATATAAGCATAATATGGCTAATAATATGAGTTAGATTGATAGTAATAAGAGTAATAAGTATAGTAATTGTCGTTCTATCGATCATATAAGCATAATAAGGCTAATAATTTGAGTTAGAGTGATAATACTAAGAGTAGTGAGTATAGTAATTCTCATTCTATCGATCATATAAGCATAATATGGCTAATAATATGAGTTAGATTGATAATAATAAGAGTAATGAGTATAGTAATTGTAGTTCTATCGATCATTTAAGCATAATATGGCTAATAATATGAGTTAGATTGATGATAATAAGAGTAATGAGTATAGTAATTGTAGTTCTATCGATCATTTAAGCATAATATGGCTAATAATATGAGTTAGATTGATGATAATAAGAGTAATGAGTATAGTAATTGTAGTTCTATCGATCATATCTGCACAATATGGTTAATAATATGAGTTAGATTGATAATAATAAGAGTAGTAAGTATAGTATTTGTCGTTCTATCGATCATATAAGCATAATATGGCTAATAATATGAGTTAGATTGATAATACTAAGAGTAGTGAGTATAGTAATTCTCGTTCTATCGATCATATAAGCATAATATGGCTAATAATATGAGTTAGATTGATAATAATAAGAGTAATGAGTACAGTAATTGTAGTTCTATCGATCATATCGGCATAATATGGCTAATAATATGATATAGATTGATAATAATAAGAGTAATAAGTATAGTATTTGTCGTTCTATCGGTCATGTAAGCATAATATGGCTAATAATACGAGTTAGATTGATAATAATAAGAGTAATAAGTATAGTAATTGTCGTTCTACCGATCATTTAAGCATAATATGGGTAATAATATGAGTCAGATTGATAATAATAACAGTAATAAGTATAGTAATTGTCGTTCTATCGATAATATAAGCATAATATGGCTAATAATATGAGTTAGATTGATAATACTAAGAGTAGTGAGTATAGTAGTTCTCGTTCTATCGATCATATAAGCATAATATGGCTAATAATATGAGTTAGATTGATAATACTAAGAGTAGTGAGTATAGTAATTCTCGTTCTATCCATCATATAAGCATAATATGGCTAATAATATGAGTTAGATTGATAATAATAAGAGTAATGAGTATAGTAATTGTAGTTCTATCGATCATATCTGCATAATATGGTTAATAATATGAGTTAGATTCATAATAATAAGAGTAATAAGTATAGTAATTGTCGTTCTATCGATCATATAAGCATAATATGGCTAATAATATGAGTTAGATTGATAATACTAAGAGTAGTGAGTATAGTAATTCTCGTTCTATCGATCATATAAGCATAATATGGCTAATAATATGAGTTAGATTGATAGTAATAAGAGTAATAAGTATAGTAATTGTCGTTCTATCGATCATATAAGCATAATAAGGCTAATAATTTGAGTTAGAGTGATAATACTAAGAGTAGTGAGTATAGTAATTCTCATTCTATCGATCATATAAGCATAATATGGCTAATAATATGAGTTAGATTGATAATAATAAGAGTAATGAGTATAGTAATTGTAGTTCTATCGATCATTTAAGCATAATATGGCTAATAATATGAGTTAGATTGATGATAATAAGAGTAATGAGTATAGTAATTGTAGTTCTATCGATCATTTAAGCATAATATGGCTAATAATATGAGTTAGATTGATGATAATAAGAGTAATGAGTATAGTAATTGTAGTTCTATCGATCATATCTGCACAATATGGTTAATAATATGAGTTAGATTGATAATAATAAGAGTAGTAAGTATAGTATTTGTCGTTCTATCGATCATATAAGCATAATATGGCTAATAATATGAGTTAGATTGATAATACTAAGAGTAGTGAGTATAGTAATTCTCGTTCTATCGATCATATAAGCATAATATGGCTAATAATATGAGTTAGATTGATAATAATAAGAGTAATGAGTACAGTAATTGTAGTTCTATCGATCATATCGGCATAATATGGCTAATAATATGATATAGATTGATAATAATAAGAGTAATAAGTATAGTATTTGTCGTTCTATCGGTCATGTAAGCATAATATGGCTAATAATACGAGTTAGATTGATAATAATAAGAGTAATAAGTATAGTAATTGTCGTTCTACCGATCATTTAAGCATAATATGGGTAATAATATGAGTCAGATTGATAATAATAACAGTAATAAGTATAGTAATTGTCGTTCTATCGATAATATAAGCATAATATGGCTAATAATATGAGTTAGATTGATAATACTAAGAGTAGTGAGTATAGTAGTTCTCGTTCTATCGATCATATAAGCATAATATGGCTAATAATATGAGTTAGATTGATAATACTAAGAGTAGTGAGTATAGTAATTCTCGTTCTATCCATCATATAAGCATAATATGGCTAATAATATGAGTTAGATTGATAATAATAAGAGTAATGAGTATAGTAATTGTAGTTCTATCGATCATATCTGCATAATATGGTTAATAATATGAGTTAGATTCATAATAATAAGAGTAATAAGTATAGTAATTGTCGTTCTATCGATCATATAAGCATAATATGGCTAATAATATGAGTTAGATTGATAATACTAAGAGTAGTGAGTATAGTAATTCTCGTTCTATCGATCATATAAGCATAATATGGCTAATAATATGAGTTAGATTGATAGTAATAAGAGTAATAAGTATAGTAATTGTCGTTCTATCGATCATATAAGCATAATAAGGCTAATAATTTGAGTTAGAGTGATAATACTAAGAGTAGTGAGTATAGTAATTCTCATTCTATCGATCATATAAGCATAATATGGCTAATAATATGAGTTAGATTGATAATAATAAGAGTAATGAGTATAGTAATTGTAGTTGTATCGATCATTTAAGCATAATATGGCTAATAATATGAGTTAGATTGATGATAATAAGAGTAATGAGTATAGTAATTGTAGTTCTATCGATCATTTAAGCATAATATGGCTAATAATATGAGTTAGATTGACGATAATAAGAGTAATGAGTATAGTAATTGTAGTTCTATCGATCATATCTGCACAATATGGTTAATAATATGAGTTAGATTGATAATAATAAGAGTAGTAAGTATAGTATTTGTCGTTCTATCGATCATATAAGCATAATATGGCTAATAATATGAGTTAGATTGATAATACTAAGAGTAGTGAGTATAGTAATTCTCGTTCTATCGATCATATAAGCATAATATGGCTAATAATATGAGTTAGATTGATAATAATAAGAGTAATGAGTACAGTAATTGTAGTTCTATCGATCATATCGGCATAATATGGCTAATAATATGATATAGATTGATAATAATAAGAGTAATAAGTATAGTATTTGTCGTTCTATCGGTCATGTAAGCATAATATGGCTAATAATACGAGTTAGATTGATAATAATAAGAGTAATAAGTATAGTAATTGTCGTTCTACCGATCATTTAAGCATAATATGGGTAATAATATGAGTCAGATTGATAATAATAACAGTAATAAGTATAGTAATTGTCGTTCTATCGATAATATAAGCATAATATGGCTAATAATATGAGTTAGATTGATAATACTAAGAGTAGTGAGTATAGTAGTTCTCCTTCTATCGATCATATAAGCATAATATGGCTAATAATATGAGTTAGATTGATAATAATAAGAGTAATAAGTATAGTAATTCTCGTTCTATCCATCATATAAGCATAATATGGCTAATAATATGAGTTAGATTGATAATAATAAGAGTAATGAGTATAGTAATTGTAGTTCTATCGATCATATCTGCATAATATGGTTAATAATATGAGTTAGATTCATAATAATAAGAGTAATAAGTATAGTAATTGTCGTTCTATCGATCATATAAGCATAATATGGCTAATAATATGAGTTAGATTGATAATACTAAGAGTAGTGAGTATAGTAATTCTCGTTCTATCGATCATATAAGCATAATATGGCTAATAATATGAGTTAGATTGATAGTAATAAGAGTAATACGTATAGTAATTGTCGTTCTATCGATCATATAAGCATAATAAGGCTAATAATATGAGTTAGAGTGATAATACTAAGAGTAGTGAGTATAGTAATTCTCATTCTATCGATCATATAAGCATAATATGGCTAATAATATGAGTTAGATTGATAATAATAAGAGTAATGAGTATAGTAATTGTAGTTCTATCGATCATATCGGCATAATATGGTGAATAATATGAGTTAGATTCATAATAATAAGAGTAATAAGTATAGTAATTGTCGTTCTATCGATCATATAAGCATAATATGGCTAATAATATGAGTTAGATTGATAATAATAACAGTAATAAGTATAGTAATTGTCGTTCTATCGATCATATAAGCATAATATGGCTAATAATATGAGTTAGATTGATAATACTAAGAGCAGTGAGTATAGTAATTCTCATTCTATCGATCATATAAGCATAATATGGCTAATAATATGAGTTAGATTGATAATAATAAGAGTATTGAGTATAGTAATTGTAGTTCTATCGATCATTTAAGCATAATATGGCTAATAATATGAGTTAGATTGATAATAATAAGAGTAATGAGTATAGTAATTGTAGTTCTATCGATCATATCTGCATAATATGGTTAATAATATGAGTTAGATTGATAATAATAAGAGTAGTAAGTATAGTATTTGTCGTTCTATCGATCATATAAGCATAATATGGCTAATAATATGAGTTAGATTGATAATAATAAGAGTAATAAGTATAGTAATTGTCGTTCTATCGATCATTTAAGCATAATATGGGTAATAATATGAGTCAGATTGATAATAATAACAGTAATAAGTATAGTAATTGTCGTTCTATCGATAATATAAGCATAATATGGCTAATAATATGAGTTAGATTGATAATACTAAGAGTAGTGAGTATAGTAGTTCTCGTTCTATCGATCACATAAGCATAATATGGCTAATAATATGAGTTAGATTGATAATAATAAGAGTAATAAGTATAGTAATTGTCGTTCTATCGATCATATAAGCATAATATGGCTAATAATATGAGTTAGATTGATAATACTAAGAGTAGTGAGTATAGTAATTCTCGTTCTATCGATCATATAAGCATAATATGGCTAATAATATGAGTTAGATTGGTAATAATAAGAGTAATGAGTATAGTAATTGTAGTTCTATCGATCATTTAAGCATAATATGGCTAATAATATGAGTTAGATTGATAATAATAAGAGTAATGAGTATAGTAATTGTAGTTCTATCGATCATATCTGCATAATATGGTTAATAATATGAGTTAGATTGATAATAATAAGAGTAGTAAGTATAGTATTTGTCGTTCTATCGATTATATAAGCATAATATGGCTAATTATATGAGTTAGATTGATAATAATAAGAGTAATAAGTATAGTAATTGTCGTTCTATCGATCATTTAAGCATAATATGGGTAATAATATGAGTCAGATTGATAATAATAACAGTAATAAGTATAGTAATTGTCGTTCTATCGATAATATAAGCATAATATGGCTAATAATATGAGTTAGATTGATAATACTAAGAGTAGTGAGTATAGTAGTTCTCGTTCTATCGATCATATAAGCATAATATGGCTAATAATATGAGTTAGATTGATAATAATAAGAGTAATAAGTATAGTAATTGTCGTTCTATCGATAATATAAGCATAATATGGCTAATAATATGAGGTAGATTGATAATACTAAGAGTAGTGAGTATAGCAGTTCTCGTTCTATCGATCATATAAGCATAATATGGCTAATAATATGAGTTAGATTGATAATAATAAGAGTAATAAGTATAGTAATTGTCGTTCTATCGATAATATAAGCATAATATGGCTAATAATATGAGTTAGATTGATAATACTAAGAGTAGTGAGTATAGTAGTTCTCGTTCTATCGATCATATAAGCATAATATGGCTAATAATATGAGTTAGATTGATAATAATAAGAGTAATGAGTATAGTAATTCTCGTTCTATCGATCATATAAGCATAATATGGCTAATAATATGATTTAGATTGATAATAATAAGAGTAATGAGTATAGTAATTGTAGATCTATCGATCATTTAAGCATAATATGGCTAATAATATGAGTTAGAGTGATAATACTGAGAGTAGTGAGTATAGTAATTCTCATTCTATCGATCATATAAGCATAATATGGCTAATAATATGAGTTAGATTGATAATAATAAGAGTAATGGGTATAGTAATTGTACTTCTATCAATCATATAAGCAAAATATGGCTAATAATATGAGCTAGATTGATAATAATAAGAGTAATAACTACAGTAATTGTCGTTCTATCGATCATATAAGCATAATAAGGCTAATAATATAAGTTAGATTGATAATAAAAACAGTAATAAGTATAGTAATTGTCGTTCTATCGATCATTTAAGCATAATATGGGTAATAATATGAGTCAGATTGATAATAATAACAGTACTAAGTATAGTAATTGTCGTTCTATCGATAATATAAGCATAATATGGCTAATAATATGAGTTAGATTGATAATACTAAGAGTAGTGAGTATAGTAATTCTCGTTCTATCCATCATATAAGCATAATATGGCTAATAATATGAGTTAGATTGATAATAATAAGAGTAATGAGTATAGTAATTGTAGTTCTATCGATCATATCTGCATAATATGGTTAATAATATGAGTTAGATTCATAATAATAAGAGTAATAAGTATAGTAATTGTCGTTCTATCGATCATATAAGCATAATATGGCTAATAATATGAGTTAGATTGATAATACTAAGAGTAGTGAGTATAGTAATTCTCGTTCTATCGATCATATAAGCATAATATGGCTAATAATATGAGTTAGATTGATAGTAATAAGAGTAATAAGTATAGTAATTGTCGTTCTATCGATCATATAAGCATAATAAGGCTAATAATTTGAGTTAGAGTGATAATACTAAGAGTAGTGAGTATAGTAATTCTCATTCTATCGATCATATAAGCATAATATGGCTAATAATATGAGTTAGATTGATAATAATAAGAGTAATGAGTATAGTAATTGTAGTTCTATCGATCATTTAAGCATAATATGGCTAATAATATGAGTTAGATTGATGATAATAAGAGTAATGAGTATAGTAATTGTAGTTCTATCGATCATTTAAGCATAATATGGCTAATAATATGAGTTAGATTGATGATAATAAGAGTAATGAGTATAGTAATTGTAGTTCTATCGATCATATCTGCACAATATGGTTAATAATATGAGTTAGATTGATAATAATAAGAGTAGTAAGTATAGTATTTGTCGTTCTATCGATCATATAAGCATAATATGGCTAATAATATGAGTTAGATTGATAATACTAAGAGTAGTGAGTATAGTAATTCTCGTTCTATCGATCATATAAGCATAATATGGCTAATAATATGAGTTAGATTGATAATAATAAGAGTAATGAGTACAGTAATTGTAGTTCTATCGATCATATCGGCATAATATGGCTAATAATATGATATAGATTGATAATAATAAGAGTAATAAGTATAGTATTTGTCGTTCTATCGGTCATGTAAGCATAATATGGCTAATAATACGAGTTAGATTGATAATAATAAGAGTAATAAGTATAGTAATTGTCGTTCTACCGATCATTTAAGCATAATATGGGTAATAATATGAGTCAGATTGATAATAATAACAGTAATAAGTATAGTAATTGTCGTTCTATCGATAATATAAGCATAATATGGCTAATAATATGAGTTAGATTGATAATACTAAGAGTAGTGAGTATAGTAGTTCTCCTTCTATCGATCATATAAGCATAATATGGCTAATAATATGAGTTAGATTGATAATAATAAGAGTAATAAGTATAGTAATTCTCGTTCTATCCATCATATAAGCATAATATGGCTAATAATATGAGTTAGAGTGATAATACTAAGAGTAGTGAGTATAGTAATTCTCATTCTATCGATCATATAAGCATAATATGGCTAATAATATGAGTTAGATTGATAATAATAAGAGTAATGAGTATAGTAATTGTAGTTCTATCGATCATATCGGCATAATATGGTGAATAATATGAGTTAGATTCATAATAATAAGAGTAATAAGTATAGTAATTGTCGTTCTATCGATCATGTAAGCATAATATGGCTAATAATATGAGTTAGATTGATAATAATAACAGTAATAAGTATAGTAATTGTCGTTCTATCGATCATATAAGCATAATATGGCTAATAATATGAGTTAGATTGATAATACTAAGAGCAGTGAGTATAGTAATTCTCATTCTATCGATCATATAAGCATAATATGGCTAATAATATGAGTTAGATTGATAATAATAAGAGTATTGAGTATAGTAATTGTAGTTCTATCGATCATTTAAGCATAATATGGCTAATAATATGAGTTAGATTGATAATAATAAGAGTAATGAGTATAGTAATTGTAGTTCTATCGATCATATCTGCATAATATGGTTAATAATATGAGTTAGATTGATAATAATAAGAGTAGTAAGTATAGTATTTGTCGTTCTATCGATCATATAAGCATAATATGGCTAATAATATGAGTTAGATTGATAATAATAAGAGTAATAAGTATAGTAATTGTCGTTCTATCGATCATTTAAGCATAATATGGGTAATAATATGAGTCAGATTGATAATAATAACAGTAATAAGTATAGTAATTGTCGTTCTATCGATAATATAAGCATAATATGGCTAATAATATGAGTTAGATTGATAATACTAAGAGTAGTGAGTATAGTAGTTCTCGTTCTATCGATCACATAAGCATAATATGGCTAATAATATGAGTTAGATTGATAATAATAAGAGTAATAAGTATAGTAATTGTCGTTCTATCGATCATATAAGCATAATATGGCTAATAATATGAGTTAGATTGATAATACTAAGAGTAGTGAGTATAGTAATTCTCGTTCTATCGATCATATAAGCATAATATGGCTAATAATATGAGTTAGATTGGTAATAATAAGAGTAATGAGTATAGTAATTGTAGTTCTATCGATCATTTAAGCATAATATGGCTAATAATATGAGTTAGATTGATAATAATAAGAGTAATGAGTATAGTAATTGTAGTTCTATCGATCATATCTGCATAATATGGTTAATAATATGAGTTAGATTGATAATAATAAGAGTAGTAAGTATAGTATTTGTCGTTCTATCGATCATATAAGCATAATATGGCTAATTATATGAGTTAGATTGATAATAATAAGAGTAATAAGTATAGTAATTGTCGTTCTATCGATCATTTAAGCATAATATGGGTAATAATATGAGTCAGATTGATAATAATAACAGTAATAAGTATAGTAATTGTCGTTCTATCGATAATATAAGCATAATATGGCTAATAATATGAGTTAGATTGATAATACTAAGAGTAGTGAGTATAGTAGTTCTCGTTCTATCGATCATATAAGCATAATATGGCTAATAATATGAGTTAGATTGATAATAATAAGAGTAATAAGTATAGTAATTGTCGTTCTATCGATAATATAAGCATAATATGGCTAATAATATGAGGTAGATTGATAATACTAAGAGTAGTGAGTATAGCAGTTCTCGTTCTATCGATCATATAAGCATAATATGGCTAATAATATGAGTTAGATTGATAATAATAAGAGTAATAAGTATAGTAATTGTCGTTCTATCGATAATATAAGCATAATATGGCTAATAATATGAGTTAGATTGATAATACTAAGAGTAGTGAGTATAGTAGTTCTCGTTCTATCGATCATATAAGCATAATATGGCTAATAATATGAGTTAGATTGATAATAATAAGAGTAATGAGTATAGTAATTCTCGTTCTATCGATCATATAAGCATAATATGGCTAATAATATGAGTTAGATTGATAATAATAAGAGTAATGAGTATAGTAATTGTAGATCTATCGATCATTTAAGCATAATATGGCTAATAATATGAGTTAGAGTGATAATACTGAGAGTAGTGAGTATAGTAATTCTCATTCTATCGATCATATAAGCATAATATGGCTAATAATATGAGTTAGATTGATAATAATAAGAGTAATGGGTATAGTAATTGTACTTCTATCAATCATATAAGCAAAATATGGCTAATAATATGAGCTAGATTGATAATAATAAGAGTAATAACTACAGTAATTGTCGTTCTATCGATCATATAAGCATAATAAGGCTAATAATATAAGTTAGATTGATAATAAAAACAGTAATAAGTATAGTAATTGTCGTTCTATCGATCATTTAAGCATAATATGGGTAATAATATGAGTCAGATTGATAATAATAACAGTACTAAGTATAGTAATTGTCGTTCTATCGATAATATAAGCATAATATGGCTAATAATATGAGTTAGATTGATAATACTAAGAGTAGTGAGTATAGTAGTTCTCGTTCTATCGATCACATAAGCATAATATGGCTAATAATATGAGTTAGATTGATAATAATAAGAGTAATAAGTATAGTAATTGTCGTTCTATCGATCATATAAGCATAATATGGCTAATAATATGAGTTAGATTGATAATACTAAGAGTAGTGAGTATAATAATTCTCGTTCTATCGATCATATAAGCATAATATGGCTAATAATATGAGTTAGATTGGTAATAATAAGAGTAATGAGTATAGTAATTGTAGTTCTATCGATCATTTAAGCATAATATGGCTAATAATATGAGTTAGATTGATAATAATAAGAGTAATGAGTATAGTAATTGTAGTTCTATCGATCATATCTGCATAATATGGTTAATAATATGAGTTAGATTGATAATAATAAGAGTAGTAAGTATAGTATTTGTCGTTCTATCGATCATATAAGCATAATATGGCTAATTATATGAGTTAGATTGATAATAATAAGAGTAATAAGTATAGTAATTGTCGTTCTATCGATCATTTAAGCATAATATGGGTAATAATATGAGTCAGATTGATAATAATAACAGTAATAAGTATAGTAATTGTCGTTCTATCGATAATATAAGCATAATATGGCTAATAATATGAGTTAGATTGATAATACTAAGAGTAGTGAGTATAGTAGTTCTCGTTCTATCGATCATATAAGCATAATATGGGTAATAATATGAGTTAGATTGATAATAATAAGAGTAATAAGTATAGTAATTGTCGTTCTATCGATAATATAAGCATAATATGGCTAATAATATGAGGTAGATTGATAATACTAAGAGTAGTGAGTATAGCAGTTCTCGTTCTATCGATCATATAAGCATAATATGGCTAATAATATGAGTTAGATTGATATAAATAAGAGTAATAAGTATAGTAATTGTCGTTCTATCGATAATATAAGCATAATATGGCTAATAATATGAGTTAGATTGATAATACTAAGAGTAGTGAGTATAGTAGTTCTCGTTCTATCGATCATATAAGCATAATATGGCTAATAATATGAGTTAGATTGATAATAATAAGAGTAATGAGTATAGTAATTCTCGTTCTATCGATCATATAAGCATAATATGGCTAATAATATGAGTTAGATTGATAATAATAAGAGTAATGAGTATAGTAATTGTAGATCTATCGATCATTTAAGCATAATATGGCTAATAATATGAGTTAGAGTGATAATACTGAGAGTAGTGAGTATAGTAATTCTCATTCTATCGATCATATAAGCATAATATGGCTAATAATATGAGTTAGATTGATAATAATAAGAGTAATGGGTATAGTAATTGTACTTCTATCAATCATATAAGCAAAATATGGCTAATAATATGAGCTAGATTGATAATAATAAGAGTAATAACTACAGTAATTGTCGTTCTATCGATCATATAAGCATAATAAGGCTAATAATATAAGTTAGATTGATAATAAAAACAGTAATAAGTATAGTAATTGTCGTTCTATCGATCATTAAAGCATAATATGGGTAATAATATGAGTCAGATTGATAATAATAACAGTACTAAGTATAGTAATTGTCGTTCTATCGATAATATAAGCATAATATGGCTAATAATATGAGTTAGATTGATAATACTAAGAGTAGTGAGTATAGTAGTTCTCGTTCCATCGATCATATAAGCATAATATGGGTAATAATATGAGTTAGATTGATAATAATAAGAGTAATGAGTATAGTAATTGTAGTTCTATCGATCATATCGGCATAATATGGTGAATAATATGAGTTAGATTCATAATAATAAGAGTAATAAGTATAGTAATTGTCGTTCTATCGATCATATAAGCATAATATGGCTAATAATATGAGTTAGATTGATAATAATAACAGTAATAAGTATAGTAATTGTCGTTCTATCGATCATATAAGCATAATATGGCTAATAATATGAGTTAGATTGATAATACTAAGAGCAGTGAGTATAGTAATTCTCATTCTATCGATCATATAAGCATAATATGGCTAATAATATGAGTTAGATTGATAATAATAAGAGTATTGAGTATAGTAATTGTAGTTCTATCGATCATTTAAGCATAATATGGCTAATAATATGAGTTAGATTGATAATAATAAGAGTAATGAGTATAGTAATTGTAGTTCTATCGATCATATCTGCATAATATGGTTAATAATATGAGTTAGATTGATAATAATAAGAGTAGTAAGTATAGTATTTGTCGTTCTATCGATCATATAAGCATAATATGGCTAATAATATGAGTTAGATTGATAATAATAAGAGTAATAAGTATAGTAATTGTCGTTCTATCGATCATTTAAGCATAATATGGGTAATAATATGAGTCAGATTGATAATAATAACAGTAATAAGTATAGTAATTGTCGTTCTATCGATAATATAAGCATAATATGGCTAATAATATGAGTTAGATTGATAATACTAAGAGTAGTGAGTATAGTAGTTCTCGTTCTATCGATCACATAAGCATAATATGGCTAATAATATGAGTTAGATTGATAATAATAAGAGTAATAAGTATAGTAATTGTCGTTCTATCGATCATATAAGCATAATATGGCTAATAATATGAGTTAGATTGATAATACTAAGAGTAGTGAGTATAGTAATTCTCGTTCTATCGATCATATAAGCATAATATGGCTAATAATATGAGTTAGATTGGTAATAATAAGAGTAATGAGTATAGTAATTGTAGTTCTATCGATCATTTAAGCATAATATGGCTAATAATATGAGTTAGATTGATAATAATAAGAGTAATGAGTATAGTAATTGTAGTTCTATCGATCATATCTGCATAATATGGTTAATAATATGAGTTAGATTGATAATAATAGGAGTAGTAAGTATAGTATTTGTCGTTCTATCGATCATATAAGCATAATATGGCTAATTATATGAGTTAGATTGATAATAATAAGAGTAATAAGTATAGTAATTGTAGTTCTATCGATCATTTAAGCATAATATGGGTAATAATATGAGTCAGATTGATAATAATAACAGTAATAAGTATAGTAATTGTCGTTCTATCGATAATATAAGCATAATATGGCTAATAATATGAGTTAGATTGATAATACTAAGAGTAGTGAGTATAGTAGTTCTCGTTCTATCGATCATATAAGCATAATATGGCTAATAATATGAGTTAGATTGATAATAATAAGAGTAATAAGTATAGTAATTGTCGTTCTATCGATAATATAAGCATAATATGGCTAATAATATGAGGTAGATTGATAATACTAAGAGTAGTGAGTATAGCAGTTCTCGTTCTATCGATCATATAAGCATAATATGGCTAATAATATGAGTTAGATTGATAATAATAAGAGTAATAAGTATAGTAATTGTCGTTCTATCGATAATATAAGCATAATATGGCTAATAATATGAGTTAGATTGATAATACTAAGAGTAGTGAGTATAGTAGTTCTCGTTCTATCGATCATATAAGCATAATATGGTTAATAATATGAGTTAGATTGATAATAATAGGAGTAGTAAGTATAGTATTTGTCGTTCTATCGATCATATAAGCATAATATGGCTAATTATATGAGTTAGATTGATAATAATAAGAGTAATAAGTATAGTAATTGTCGTTCTATCGATCATTTAAGCATAATATGGGTAATAATATGAGTCAGATTGATAATAATAACAGTAATAAGTATAGTAATTGTCGTTCTATCGATAATATAAGCATAATATGGCTAATAATATGAGTTAGATTGATAATACTAAGAGTAGTGAGTATAGTAGTTCTCGTTCTATCGATCATATAAGCATAATATGGCTAATAATATGAGTTAGATTGATAATAATAAGAGTAATAAGTATAGTAATTGTCGTTCTATCGATAATATAAGCATAATATGGCTAATAATATGAGGTAGATTGATAATACTAAGAGTAGTGAGTATAGCAGTTCTCGTTCTATCGATCATATAAGCATAATATGGCTAATAATATGAGTTAGATTGATAATAATAAGAGTAATAAGTATAGTAATTGTCGTTCTATCGATAATATAAGCATAATATGGCTAATAATATGAGTTAGATTGATAATACTAAGAGTAGTGAGTATAGTAGTTCTCGTTCTATCGATCATATAAGCATAATATGGCTAATAATATGAGTTAGATTGATAATAATAAGAGTAATGAGTATAGTAATTCTCGTTCTATCGATCATATAAGCATAATATGGCTAATAATATGAGTTAGATTGATAATAATAAGAGTAATGAGTATAGTATTTGTAGATCTATCGATCATTTAAGCATAATATGGCTAATAATATGAGTTAGAGTGATAATACTGAGAGTAGTGAGTATAGTAATTCTCATTCTATCGATCATATAAGCATAATATGGCTAATAATATGAGTTAGATTGATAATAATAAGAGTAATGGGTATAGTAATTGTACTTCTATCAATCATATAAGCAAAATATGGCTAATAATATGAGCTAGATTGATAATAATAAGAGTAATAACTACAGTAATTGTCGTTCTATCGATCATATAAGCATAATAAGGCTAATAATATAAGTTAGATTGATAATAAAAACAGTAATAAGTATAGTAATTGTCGTTCTATCGATCATTTAAGCATAATATGGGTAATAATATGAGTCAGATTGATAATAATAACAGTACTAAGTATAGTAATTGTCGTTCTATCGATAATATAAGCATAATATGGCTAATAATATGAGTTAGATTGATAATACTAAGAGTAGTGAGTATAGTAGTTCTCGTTCCATCGATCATATAAGCATAATATGGGTAATAATATGAGTTAGATTGATAATAATAAGAGTAATGAGTATAGTAATTGTAGTTCTATCGATCATATCGGCATAATATGGCTAATAATATGATATAGATTGATAATAATAAGAGTAATAAGTATAGTATTTGTCGTTCTATCGATCATGTAAGCATAATATGGCTAATAATACGAGTTAGATTGATAATAATAAGAGTAATAAGTATAGTAATTGTCGTTCTATCGATCATTTAAGCATAATATGGCTAATAATATGAGTTAGATTGATAATAGTAAGAGTAGTGAGTATAGTAGTTCTCGTTCCATCGATCATATAAGCATAATATGGCTAATAATATGAGTTAGATTGATAATACTAAGAGTAGTGAGTATAGTAATTCTCGTTCTATCGATCATATAAGCATAATATGGCTAATAATATGAGTTAGATTGATAATAATAAGAGTAATAACTACAGTAATTGTCGATCTATCGATCATATAAGCATAATAAGGCTAATAATATGAGTTAGATTGATAATAATAAGAGTAATAAGTATAGTAATTGTCGTTCTCTCGATCATATGAGCATAATATGGCTAATAATATGAGTTAGAGTGATAATACTAAGAGTAGTGAGTATAGTAATTCTCATTCTATCGATCATTTAAGCATAATATGGCTAATAATATGAGTTAGATTGATAATAATAACAGTAATAAGTATAGTAATTGTCGTTCTATCGATAATATAACCATAATATGGCTAATAATATGAGTTAGATTGATAATACTAAGAGTAGTGAGTATAGTAATTCTCGTTCTATCGATCATATAAGCATAATATGGCTAATAATATGAGTTAGATTGATAATAATAAGAGTAATGAGTACAGTAATTGTAGTTCTATCGATCATATCGGCATAATATGGCTAATAATATGATATAGATTGATAATAATAAGAGTAATAAGTATAGTATTTGACGTTCTATCGGTCATGTAAGCATAATATGGCTAATAATACGAGTTAGATTGATAATAATAAGAGTAGTAAGTATAGTATTTGTCGTTCTATCGATCATATAAGCATAATATGGCTAATAATATGAGTTAGATTGATAATAATAAGAGTAATAAGTATAGTAATTGTCGTTCTATCGATCATTTAAGCATAATATGGGTAATAATATGAGTCAGATTGATAATAATAACAGTAATAAGTATAGTAATTGTCGTTCTATCGATAATATAAGCATAATATGGCTAATAATATGAGTTAGATTGATAATACTAAGAGTAGTGAGTATAGTAGTTCTCGTTCTATCGATCACATAAGCATAATATGGCTAATAATATGAGTTAGATTGATAATAATAAGAGTAATAAGTATAGTAATTGTCGTTCTATCGATCATATAAGCATAATATGGCTAATAATATGAGTTAGATTGATAATACTAAGAGTAGTGAGTATAGTAATTCTCGTTCTATCGATCATATAAGCATAATATGGCTAATAATATGAGTTAGATTGGTAATAATAAGAGTAATGAGTATAGTAATTGTAGTTCTATCGATCATTTAAGCATAATATGGCTAATAATATGAGTTAGATTGATAATAATAAGAGTAATGAGTATAGTAATTGTAGTTCTATCGATCATATCTGCATAATATGGTTAATAATATGAGTTAGATTGATAATAATAAGAGTAGTAAGTATAGTATTTGTCGTTCTATCGATCATATAAGCATAATATGGCTAATAATATGAGTTAGATTGATAATAATAAGAGTAATAAGTATAGTAATTGTCGTTCTATCGATCATTTAAGCATAATATGGGTAATAATATGAGTCAGATTGATAATAATAACAGTAATAAGTATAGTAATTGTCGTTCTATCGATAATATAAGCATAATATGGCTAATAATATGAGTTAGATTGATAATACTAAGAGTAGTGAGTATAGTAGTTCTCGTTCTATCGATCATATAAGCATAATATGGCTAATAATATGAGTTAGATTGATAATAATAAGAGTAATAAGTATAGTAATTGTCGTTCTATCGATAATATAAGCATAATATGGCTAATAATATGAGTTAGATTGATAGTAATAAGAGTAATAAGTATAGTAATTGTCGTTCTATCGATCATATAAGCATAATAAGGCTAATAATATGAGTTAGAGTGATAATACTAAGAGTAGTGAGTATAGTAATTCTCATTCTATCGATCATATAAGCATAATATGGCTAATAATATGAGTTAGATTGATAATAATAAGAGTAATGAGTATAGTAATTGTAGTTCTATCGATCATGTCGGCATAATATGGTGAATAATATGAGTTAGATTCATAATAATAAGAGTAATAAGTATAGTAATTGTCGTTCTATCGATCATATAAGCATAATATGGCTAATAATATGAGTTAGATTGATAATACTAAGAGTAGTGAGTATAGTAATTCTCGTTCTATCGATCATATAAGCATAATATGGCTAATAATATGAGTTAGATTGATAGTAATAAGAGTAATAAGTACAGTAATTGTCGTTCTATCGATCATATAAGCATAATAAGGCTAATAATTTGAGTTAGAGTGATAATACTAAGAGTAGTGAGTATAGTAATTCTCATTCTATCGATCATATAAGCATAATATGGCTAATAATATGAGTTAGATTGATAATAATAAGAGTAATGAGTATAGTAATTGTAGTTCTATCGATCATTTAAGCATAATATGGCTAATAATATGAGTTAGATTGATGATAATAAGAGTAATGAGTATAGTAATTGTAGTTCTATCGATCATTTAAGCATAATATGGCTAATAATATGAGTTAGATTGATGATAATAAGAGTAATGAGTATAGTAATTGTAGTTCTATCGATCATATCTGCACAATATGGTTAATAATATGAGTTAGATTGATAATAATAAGAGTAGTAAGTATAGTATTTGTCGTTCTATCGATCATATAAGCATAATATGGCTAATAATATGAGTTAGATTGATAATACTAAGAGTAGTGAGTATAGTAATTCTCGTTCTATCGATCATATAAGCATAATATGGCTAATAATATGAGTTAGATTGATAATAATAAGAGTAATGAGTACAGTAATTGTAGTTCTATCGATCATATCGGCATAATATGGCTAATAATATGATATAGATTGATAATAATAAGAGTAATAAGTATAGTATTTGACGTTCTATCGGTCATGTAAGCATAATATGGCTAATAATACGAGTTAGATTGATAATAATAAGAGTAATAAGTATAGTAATTGTCGTTCTACCGATCATTTAAGCATAATATGGGTAATAATATGAGTCAGATTGATAATAATAACAGTAATGAGTATAGTAATTGTCGTTCTATCGATAATATAAGCATAATATGGCTAATAATATGAGTTAGATTGATAATACTAAGAGTAGTGAGTATAGTAGTTCTCGTTCTATCGATCATATAAGCATAATATGGCTAATAATATGAGTTAGATTGATAATAATAAGAGTAATAAGTATAGTAATTCTCGTTCTATCCATCATATAAGCATAATATGGCTAATAATATGAGTTAGATTGATAATAATAAGAGTAATGAGTATAGTAATTGTAGTTCTATCGATCATATCTGCATAATATGGTTAATAATATGAGTTAGATTCATAATAATAAGAGTAATAAGTATAGTAATTGTCGTTCTATCGATCATATAAGCATAATAAGGCTAATAATATGAGTTAGAGTGATAATACTAAGAGTAGTGAGTATAGTAATTCTCATTCTATCGATCATATAAGCATAATATGGCTAATAATATGAGTTAGATTGATAATAATAAGAGTAATGAGTATAGTAATTGTAGTTCTATCGATCATATCGGCATAATATGGTGAATAATATGAGTTAGATTCATAATAATAAGAGTAATAAGTATAGTAATTGTCGTTCTATCGATCATATAAGCATAATATGGCTAATAATATGAGTTAGATTGATAATAATAAGAGTAGTAAGTATAGTATTTGTCGTTCTATCGATCATATAAGCATAATATGGCTAATAATATGAGTTAGATTGATAATAATAAGAGTAATAAGTATAGTAATTGTCGTTCTATCGATCATTTAAGCATAATATGGGTAATAATATGAGTCAGATTGATAATAATAACAGTAATAAGTATAGTAATTGTCGTTCTATCGATAATATAAGCATAATATGGCTAATAATATGAGTTAGATTGATAATACTAAGAGTAGTGAGTATAGTAGTTCTCGTTCTATCGATCATATAAGCATAATATGGCTAATAATATGAGTTAGATTGATAATAATAAGAGTAATAAGTATAGTAATTGTCGTTCTATCGATCATATAAGCATAATATGGCTAATAATATGAGTTAGACTGATAATACTAAGAGTAGTGAGTATAGTAATTCTCGTTCTATCGATCATATATGCATAATATGGCTAATAATATGAGTTAGATTGATAATAATAAGAGTAATAACTACAGTAATTGTCGTTCTATCGATCATATAAGCATAATAAGGCTAATAATATGAGTTAGAGTGATAATACTAAGAGTAGTGAGTATAGTAATTCTCATTCTATCGATCACATAAGCATAATATGGCTAATAATATGAGTTAGATTGATAATAATAAGAGTAATGAGTATAGTAATTGTAGTTCTATCGATCATTTAAGCATAATATGGCTAATAATATGAGTTAGATTGATGATAATAAGAGTAATGAGTATAGTAATTGTAGTTCTATCGATCATATCTGCACAATATGGTTAATAATATGAGTTAGATTGATAATAATAAGAGTAGTAAGTACAGTATTTGTCGTTCTATCGATCATATAAGCATAATATGGCTAATAATATGAGTTAGATTGATAATACTAAGAGTAGTGAGTATAGTAATTCTCGTTCTATCGATCATATAAGCATAATATGGCTAATAATATGAGTTAGATTGATAATAATAAGAGTAATGAGTATAGTAATTGTAGTTCTATCGATCATATCGGCATAATATGGCTAATAATATGAGTTAGATTGATAATAATAAGAGTAATGAGTATAGTAATTGTAGTTCTATCGATCATATCTGCATAATATGGTTAATAATATGAGTTAGATTGATAATAATAAGAGTAGTAAGTATAGTATTTGTCGTTCTATCGATCATATAAGCATAATATGGCTAATAATATGAGTTAGATTGATAATAATAAGAGTAATAAGTATAGTAATTGTCGTTCTATCGATCATTTAAGCATAATATGGGTAATAATATGAGTCAGATTGATAATAATAACAGTAATAAGTATAGTAATTGTCGTTCTATCGATAATATAAGCATAATATGGCTAATAATATGAGTTAGATTGATAATACTAAGAGTAGTGAGTATAGTAGTTCTCGTTCTATCGATCATATAAGCATAATATGGCTAATAATATGAGTTAGATTGATAATAATAAGAGTAATAAGTATAGTAATTGTCGTTCTATCGATAATATAAGCATAATATGGCTAATAATATGAGGTAGATTGATAATACTAAGAGTAGTGAGTATAGCAGTTCTCGTTCTATCGATCATATAAGCATAATATGGCTAATAATATGAGTTAGATTGATAATAATAAGAGTAATAAGTATAGTAATTGTCGTTCTATCGATAATATAAGCATAATATGGCTAATAATATGAGTTAGATTGATAATACTAAGAGTAGTGAGTATAGTAGTTCTCGTTCTATCGATCATATAAGCATAATATGGCTAATAATATGAGTTAGATTGATAATAATAAGAGTAATGAGTATAGTAATTCTCGTTCTATCGATCATATAAGCATAATATGGCTAATAATATGAGTTAGATTGATAATAATAAGAGTAATGAGTATAGTAATTGTAGATCTATCGATCATTTAAGCATAATATGGCTAATAATATGAGTTAGAGTGATAATACTGAGAGTAGTGAGTATAGTAATTCTCATTCTATCGATCATATAAGCATAATATGGCTAATAATATGAGTTAGATTGATAATAATAAGAGTAATGGGTATAGTAATTGTAGTTCTATCGATCATATAAGCAAAATATGGCTAATAATATGAGCTAGATTGATAATAATAAGAGTAATAACTACAGTAATTGTCGTTCTATCGATCATATAAGCATAATAAGGCTAATAATATAAGTTAGATTGATAATAAAAACAGTAATAAGTATAGTAATTGTCGTTCTATCGATCATTTAAGCATAATATGGGTAATAATATGAGTCAGATTGATAATAATAACAGTACTAAGTATAGTAATTGTCGTTCTATCGATAATATAAGCATAATATGGCTAATAATATGAGTTAGATTGATAATACTAAGAGTAGTGAGTATAGTAGTTCTCGTTCCATCGATCATATAAGCATAATATGGGTAATAATATGAGTTAGATTGATAATAATAAGAGTAATGAGTATAGTAATTGTAGTTCTATCGATCATATCGGCATAATATGGCTAATAATATGATATAGATTGATAATAATAAGAGTAATAAGTATAGTATTTGTCGTTCTATCGATCATGTAAGCATAATATGGCTAATAATACGAGTTAGATTGATAATAATAAGAGTAATAAGTATAGTAATTGTCGTTCTATCGATCATTTAAGCATAATATGGCTAATAATATGAGTTAGATTGATAATAGTAAGAGTAGTGAGTATAGTAGTTCTCGTTCCATCGATCATATAAGCATAATATGGCTAATAATATGAGTTAGATTGATAATACTAAGAGTAGTGAGTATAGTAATTCTCGTTCTATCGATCATATAAGCATAATATGGCTAATAATATGAGTTAGATTGATAATAATAAGAGTAATAACTACAGTAATTGTCGATCTATCGATCATATAAGCTTAATAAGGCTAATAATATGAGTTAGATTGATAATAATAAGAGTAATAAGTATAGTAATTGTCGTTCTCTCGATCATATGAGCATAATATGGCTAATAATATGAGTTAGAGTGATAATACTAAGAGTAGTGAGTATAGTAGTTCTCGTTCTATCGATCACATAAGCATAATATGGCTAATAATATGAGTTAGATTGATAATAATAAGAGTAATAAGTATAGTAATTGTCGTTCTATCGATCATATAAGCATAATATGGCTAATAATATGAGTTAGAGTGATAATACTAAGAGTAGTGAGTATAGTAGTTCTCGTTCTATCGATCACATAAGCATAATATGGCTAATAATATGAGTTAGATTGATAATAATAAGAGTAATAAGTATAGTAATTGTCGTTCTATCGATAATATAAGCATAATATGGCTAATAATATGAGGTAGATTGATAATACTAAGAGTAGTGAGTATAGCAGTTCTCGTTCTATCGATCATATAAGCATAATATGGCTAATAATATGAGTTAGATTGATAATAATAAGAGTAATAAGTATAGTAATTGTCGTTCTATCGATAATATAAGCATAATATGGCTAATAATATGAGTTAGATTGATAATACTAAGAGTAGTGAGTATAGTAGTTCTCGTTCTATCGATCATATAAGCATAATATGGCTAATAATATGAGTTAGATTGATAATAATAAGAGTAATGAGTATAGTAATTCTCGTTCTATCGATCATATAAGCATAATATGGCTAATAATATGAGTTAGATTGATAATAATAAGAGTAATGAGTATAGTAATTGTAGATCTATCGATCATTTAAGCATAATATGGCTAATAATATGAGTTAGAGTGATAATACTGAGAGTAGTGAGTATAGTAATTCTCATTCTATCGATCATATAAGCATAATATGGCTAATAATATGAGTTAGATTGATAATAATAAGAGTAATGGGTATAGTAATTGTAGTTCTATCGATCATATAAGCAAAATATGGCTAATAATATGAGCTAGATTGATAATAATAAGAGTAATAACTACAGTAATTGTCGTTCTATCGATCATATAAGCATAATAAGGCTAATAATATAAGTTAGATTGATAATAAAAACAGTAATAAGTATAGTAATTGTCGTTCTATCGATCATTTAAGCATAATATGGGTAATAATATGAGTCAGATTGATAATAATAACAGTACTAAGTATAGTAATTGTCGTTCTATCGATAATATAAGCATAATATGGCTAATAATATGAGTTAGATTGATAATACTAAGAGTAGTGAGTATAGTAGTTCTCGTTCCATCGATCATATAAGCATAATATGGGTAATAATATGAGTTAGATTGATAATAATAAGAGTAATGAGTATAGTAATTGTAGTTCTATCGATCATATCGGCATAATATGGCTAATAATATGATATAGATTGATAATAATAAGAGTAATAAGTATAGTATTTGTCGTTCTATCGATCATGTAAGCATAATATGGCTAATAATACGAGTTAGATTGATAATAATAAGAGTAATAAGTATAGTAATTGTCGTTCTATCGATCATTTAAGCATAATATGGCTAATAATATGAGTTAGATTGATAATAGTAAGAGTAGTGAGTATAGTAGTTCTCGTTCCATCGATCATATAAGCATAATATGGCTAATAATATGAGTTAGATTGATAATACTAAGAGTAGTGAGTATAGTAATTCTCGTTCTATCGATCATATAAGCATAATATGGCTAATAATATGAGTTAGATTGATAATAATAAGAGTAATAACTACAGTAATTGTCGATCTATCGATCATATAAGCTTAATAAGGCTAATAATATGAGTTAGATTGATAATAATAAGAGTAATAAGTATAGTAATTGTCGTTCTCTCGATCATATGAGCATAATATGGCTAATAATATGAGTTAGAGTGATAATACTAAGAGTAGTGAGTATAGTAGTTCTCGTTCTATCGATCACATAAGCATAATATGGCTAATAATATGAGTTAGATTGATAATAATAAGAGTAATAAGTATAGTAATTGTCGTTCTATCGATCATATAAGCATAATATGGCTAATAATATGAGTTAGATTGATAATACTAAGAGTAGTGAGTATAGTAATTCTCGTTCTATCGATCATATAAGCATAATATGGCTAATAATATGAGTTAGATTGGTAATAATAAGAGTAATGAGTATAGTAATTGTAGTTCTATCGATCATTTAAGCATAATATGGCTAATAATATGAGTTAGATTGATAATAATAAGAGTAATGAGTATAGTAATTGTAGTTCTATCGATCATATCTGCATAATATGGTTAATAATATGAGTTAGATTGATAATAATAAGAGTAGTAAGTATAGTATTTGTCGTTCTATCGATCATATAAGCATAATATGGCTAATAATATGAGTTAGATTGATAATAATAAGAGTAATAAGTATAGTAATTGTCGTTCTATCGATCATTTAAGCATAATATGGGTAATAATATGAGTCAGATTGATAATAATAACAGTAATAAGTATAGTAATTGTCGTTCTATCGATAATATAAGCATAATATGGCTAATAATATGAGTTAGATTGATAATACTAAGAGTAGTGAGTATAGTAGTTCTCGTTCTATCGATCATATAAGCATAATATGGCTAATAATATGAGTTAGATTGATAATAATAAGAGTAATAAGTATAGTAATTGTCGTTCTATCGATAATATAAGCATAATATGGCTAATAATATGAGGTAGATT
>NW_027473505.1:166003-228943 GCF_050947335.1 Megachile rotundata | reverse complement strand
TATAGTAATTGTCGTTCTATCGATAATATAAGCATAATATAGCTAATAATATGAGTTAGATTGATAATACTAAGAGTAGTGAGTATAGTAGTTCTCGTTCTATCGATCATATAAGCATAATATGGCTAATAATATGAGTTAGATTGATAATAATAAGAGTAATAAGTATAGTAATTGTCGTTCTATCGATCATATAAGCATAATATGGCTAATAATATGAGTTAGATTGATAATACTAAGAGTAGTGAGTATAGTAATTCTCGTTCTATCGATCATATAAGCATAATATGGCTAATAATATGAGTTAGAGTGATAATACCAAGAGTAGTGAGTATAGTAATTCTCATTCTATCGATCATTTAAGCATAATATGGCTAATAATATGAGTTAGATTGATACTAATAAGAGTAATGAGTGTAGCAATTGTAGATCTATCGATCATTTAAGCATAATAAGGCTAATAATATGAGTTAGAGTGATAATACTAAGAGTAGTGAGTATTGTAATTCTCATTCTATCGATCATATAAGCATAATATGGCTAATAATATGAGTTAGATTGATAATAATAAGAGTAATGAGTATAGTAATTGTAGTTCTATCGATCATTTAAGCATAATATGGCTAATAATATGAGTTAGATTGATAATTATAACAGTAATAAGTATAGTAATTGTCGTTCTATCGATCATTTAAGCATAATATGGGTAATAATATGAGTCAGATTGATAATAATAACAGTAATAAGTATAGTAATTGTCGTTCTATCGATAATATAAGCATAATATGGCTAATAATATGAGTTAGATTGATAATACTAAGAGTAGTGAGTATAGTAATTCTCGTTCTATCGATCATATAAGCATAATGTGGCTAATAATATGAGTTAGATTGATAATAATAAGAGTAATGAGTATAGTAATTGTAGATCTATCGATCATTTAAGCATAATATGGCTAATAATATGAGTTAGATTGATAACAATATCAGTAATAAGTATAGTAATTGTCGTTCTATCGATCATTTAAGCATAATATGGGTAATAATATGAGTCAGATTGATAATAATAACAGTAATAACTACAGTAATTGTCGTTCTATCGATCATATAAGCATAATAAGGCTAATAATATGAGTTAGAGTGATAATACTAAGAGTAGTGAGTATAGTAATTCTCATTCTATCGATCATATAAGCATAATATGGCTAATAATATGAGTTAGATTGATAATAATAAGAGTAATGGGTATAGTAATTGTAGTTCTATCGATCATGTAAGCAAAATATGGCTAATAATATGAGTTAGATTGATAATAATAAGAGTAATAACTACAGTAATTGTCGTTCTATCGATCATATAAGCATAATAAGGCTAATAATATGAGTTAGAGTGATAATACTGAGAGTAGTGAGTATTGTAATTCTCATTCTATCGATCATATAAGCATAATATGGCTAATAATATGAGTTAGATTGATAATAATAAGAGTAATAAGTATAGTAATTGTCGTTCTATCGAACATATAAGCATAATATGGCTAATAATATGAGTTAGATTGATAATACTAAGAGTAGTGAGTATAGTAATTCTCGTTCTATCGATCATATAAGCATAATATGGCTAATAATATGAGTCAGATTGATACTAATAAGAGTAATGAGTATAGTAATTGTAGATCTATCGATCATTTAAACATAATATGGCTAATAATATGAGTTAGATTGATAATTATAACAGTAATAAGTATAGTAATTGTCGTTCTATCGATCATTTAAGCATAATATGGGTAATAATATGAGTCAGATTGATAATAATAACAGTAATAAGTATAGTAATTGTCGTTCTATCGATAATATAAGCATAATATGGCTAATAATATGAGTTAGATTGATAATACTAAGAGTAGTGAGTATAGTAATTCTCGTTCTATCGATCATATAAGCATAATGTGGCTAATAATATGAGTTAGATTGATAATAATAAGAGTAATGAGTATAGTAATTGTAGATCTATCGATCATTTAAGCATAATATGGCTAATAATATGAGTTAGATTGATAATAATATCAGTAATAAGTATAGTAATTGTCGTTCTATCGATCATTTAAGCATAATATGGGTAATAATATGAGTCAGATTGATAATAATAACAGTAATAAGTATAGTAATTGTCGTTCTATCGATAATATAAGCATAATATGGCTAATAATATGAGTTAGATTGATAATACTAAGAGTAGTGAGTATAGTAGTTCTCGTTCTATCGATCATATAAGCATAATATGGCTAATAATATGAGTTAGATTGATAATAATAAGAGTAATGGGTATAGTAATTGTAGATCTATCGATCATTTAAGCATAATATGGCTAATAATATGAGTTAGATTGATAATAATAACAGTAATAAGTATAGTAATTGTCGTTCTATCGATAATATAACCATAATATGGCTAGTAATATGAGTTAGATTGATACTACTAAGAGTAGTGAGTATAGTAATTCTCGTTCTATCGATCATATAAGCATAATATGGCTAATAATATGAGTTAGATTGATAATAATAAGAGTAATAACTACAGTAATTGTCGTTCTATCGATCATATAAGCATAATAAGGCTAATAATATGAGTTAGATTGATAATAATAACAGTAATAAGTATAGTAATTGTCGTTCTATCGATAATATAACCATAATATGGCTAATAATATGAGTTAGATTGATAATACTAAGAGTAGTGAGTATAGTAATTCTCGTTCTATCGATCATATAAGCATAATATGGCTAATAATATGAGTTAGATTGATAGTAATAAGAGTAATAAGTATAGTAATTGTCGTTCTATCGATCATATAAGCATAATAAGGCTAATAATATGAGTTAGAGTGATAATACTAAGAGTAGTGAGTATAGTAATTCTCATTCTATCGATCATTTAAGCATAATATGGCTAATAATATGAGTTAGATTGATAATAATAACAGTAATAAGTATAGTAATTGTCGTTCTATCGATCATTTAAGCATAATATGGGTAATAACATGAGTCAGATTGATAATAATAACAGTAATAAGTATAGTAATTGTCGTTCTATCGATAATATAAGCATAATATAGCTAATAATATGAGTTAGATTGATAATACTAAGAGTAGTGAGTATAGTAGTTCTCGTTCTATCGATCATATAAGCATAATATGGCTAATAATATGAGTTAGAGTGATAATACTAAGAGTAGTGAGTATAGTAATTCTCATTCTATCGATCATTTAAGCATAATATGGCTAATAATATGAGTTAGATTGATAATAATAACAGTAATAAGTATAGTAATTGTCGTTCTATCGATAATATAACCATAATATGGCTAATAATATGAGTTAGATTGATAATACTAAGAGTAGTGAGTATAGTAATTCTCGTTCTATCGATCATATAAGCATAATATGGCTAATAATATGAGTTAGATTGATAGTAATAAGAGTAATAAGTATAGTAATTGTCGTTCTATCGATCATATAAGCATAATAAGGCTAATAATATGAGTTAGAGTGATAATACTAAGAGTAGTGAGTATAGTAATTCTCATTCTATCGATCATTTAAGCATAATATGGCTAATAATATGAGTTAGATTGATAATAATAACAGCAATAAGTATAGTAATTGTCGTTCTATCGATCATTTAAGCATAATATGGGTAATAATATGAGTCAGATTGATAATAATAACAGTAATAAGTATAGTAATTGTCGTTCTATCGATAATATAAGCATAATATAGCTAATAATATGAGTTAGATTGATAATACTAAGAGTAGGGAGTATAGTAGTTCTCGTTCTATCGATCATATAAGCATAATATGGCTAATAATATGAGTTAGATTGATAATAATAAGAGTAATAAGTATAGTAATTGTCGTTCTATCGATCATATAAGCATAATATGGCTAATAATATGAGTTAGATTGATAATACTAAGAGTAGTGAGTATAGTAATTCTCGTTCTATCGATCATATAAGCATAATATGGCTAATAATATGAGTTAGATTGATAATAATAAGAGTAATGAGTATAGTAATTGTAGATCTATCGATCATTTAAGCATAATATGGCTAATAATATGAGTTAGATTGATAATAATAACAGTAATAAGTATAGTAATTGTCGTTCTATCGATCATTTAAGCATAATATGGGTAATAATATGAGTCAGATTGATAATAATAACAGTAATAAGTATAGTAATTGTCGTTCTATCGATAATATAAGCATAATATGGCTAATAATATGAGTTAGATTGATAATACTAAGAGTAGTGAGTATAGTAGTTCTCGTTCTATCGATCATATAAGCATAATATGGCTAATAATATGAGTTAGATTGATAATAATAAGAGTAATGGGTATAGTAATTGTAGATCTATCGATCATTTAAGCATAATATGGCTAATAATATGAGTTAGATTGATAATAATAACAGTAATAAGTATAGTAATTGTCGTTCTATCGATAATATAACCATAATATGGCTAGTAATATGAGTTAGATTGATAATACTAAGAGTAGTGAGTATAGTAATTCTCGTTCTATCGATCATATAAGCATAATATGGCTAATAATATGAGTTAGATTGATAATAATAAGAGTAATAACTACAGTAATTGTCGTTCTATCGATCATATAAGCATAATAAGGCTAATAATATGAGTTAGAGTGATAATACTGAGAGTAGTGAGTATAGTAATTCTCATTCTATCGATCATATAAGCATAATATGGCTAATAATATGAGTTAGATTGATAATAATAACAGTAATAAGTATAGTAACTGTCGTTCTTCGATAATATAAGCATAATATGGCTAATAATATGAGTTAGATTGATAATACTAAGAGTAGTGAGTATAGTAATTGTCGTTCTATCGATCATATAAGCATAATATGGCTAATAATATGAGTTAGATTGATAATACTAAGAGTAGTGAGTATAGTAGTTCTCGTTCTATCGATCATATAAGCATAATATGGCTAATAATATGAGTTAGATTGATAATAATAAGAGTAATGGGTATAGTAATTGTAGATCTATCGATCATTTAAGCATAATATGGCTAATAATATGAGTTAGATTGATAATAATAACAGTAATAAGTATAGTAATTGTCGTTCTATCGATAATATAAGCATAATATGGCTAATAATATGAGTTAGATTGATAACACTAAGAGTAGTGAGTACAGTAATTCTCGTTCTATCCATCATATAAGCATAATATGGCTAATAATATGAGTTAGATTGATAATAATAAGAGTAATGAGTATAGTAATTGTAGTTCTATCGATCATATCGGCATAATATGGTTAATAATATGAGTTAGATTCATAATAATAAGAGTAATAAGTATAGTAATTGTCGTTCTATCGATCATATAAGCATAATATGGCTAATAATATGAGTTAGATTGATAATACTAAGAGTAGTGAGTACAGTAATTCTCGTTCTATCGATCATATAAGCATAATATGGCTAATAATATGAGTTAGATTGATAATAATAACAGTAATAAGTATAGTAATTGTCGTTCTATCGATAATATAAGTATAATATGGCTAATAATATGAGTTAGATTGATAATACTAAGAGTAGTGAGTATAGTAATTCTCGTTCTATCGATCATATAAGCATAATATGGCTAATAATATGAGTTAGATTGATAATAATAAGAGTAATAACTACAGTAATTGTCGTTCTATCGATCATATAAGCATAATAAGGCTAATAATATGAGTTAGATTGATAATAATAAGAGTAATAAGTATAGTAATTGTCGTTCTCTCGATCATATAAGCATAATATGGCTAATAATATGAGTTAGAGTGATAATAATAAGAGTAGTGAGTATTGTAATTCTCATTCTATCGATCATTTAAGCATAATATGGCTAATAATATGAGTTAGATTGATAATAATAACAGTAATAAGTATAGTAATTGTCGTTCTATAGATAATATAACCATAATATGGCTAATAATATGAGTTAGATTGATAATACTAAGAGTAGTGAGTATAGTAATTCTCGTTCTATCGATCATATAAGCATAATATAGCTAATAATATGAGTTAGATTGATAGTAATAAGAGTAATAACTACAGTAATTGTCGTTCTATCGATCATATAAGCATAATAAGGCTAATAATATGAGTTAGATTGATAATAATAAGAGTAATGGGTATAGTAATTGTAGTTCTATCGATCATATAAGCAAAATATGGCTAATAATATGAGTTAGATTGATAATAATAAGAGAAATAACTACAGTAATTGTCGTTCTATCGATCATATAAGCATAATAAGGCTAATAATATGAGTTAGAGTGATAATACTAAGAGTAGTGAGTATTGTAATTCTCATTCTATCGATCATATGAGCATAATATGGCTAATAATATGAGTTAGATTGATAATAATAACAGTAATAAGTATAGTAACTGTCGTTCTATCGATAATATAAGCATAATATGGCTAATAATATGAGTTAGGTTGATATTACTAAGAGTAGTGAGTATAGTAATTGTCGTTCTATCGATCATATAAGCATAATATGGCTAATAATATGATATTGATTGATAATAATAAGAGTAATAAGTATAGTATTTGTCGTTCTACCGATCATGTAAGCATAATATGGCTAATAATACGAGGTAGATTGATAATAATAAGAGTAATAAGTATAGTAATTGTCGTTCTATCGATTATTTAAGCATAATATGGCTAATAATATGAGTTAGATTGATAATAATAACAGTAATAAGTATAGTAATTGTCGTTCTATCGATAATATAAACATAATATGGCTAATAATATGAGTTAGATTGATAATACTAAGAGTAGTGAGTATAGTAATTCTCGTTCTATCCATCATATAAGCATAATATGGCTAATAATAAGAGTTAGTATGATAATAATAAGAGTAATGAGTATAGCAATTGTAGTTCTATCGATCATATCGGCATAATATGGTTAATAATATGAGTTAGATTCATAATAATAAGAGTAATAAGTATAGTAATTGTCGTTCTATCGATCATATAAGCATAATATGGCTAATAATATGAGTTAGAGTGATAATACTAAGAGTAGTGAGTATAGTAATTCTCATTCTATCGATGATATAAGCATAATATGGCTAATAATATGAGTTAGATTGATAATAATAAGAGTAATGAGTATAGTAATTGTAGTTCTATCGATCATATCGGCATAATATGGTGAATAATATGAGTTAGATTCATAATAATAAGAGTAATAAGTATAGTAATTGTCGTTCTATCGATCATATAAGCATAGTATGGCTAATAATATGAGTTAGATTGATAATACTACGAGTAGTGAGTATAGTAATTCTCGTTCTATCGATCATATAAGCATAATATGGCTAATAATATGAGTTAGATTGATAATAATAAGAGTAATAACTACAGTACTTGTCGTTCTATCGATCATATAAGCATAATAAGGCTAATAATATGAGTTAGATTGATAATAATAAGAGTAATAAGTATAGTAATTGTCGTTCTCTCGATCATATAAGCATAATAAGGCTAATAATATGAGTTAGACTGATAATACTAAGAGTAGTGAGTATAGTAATTCTCATTCTATCGATCATATAAGCATAATATGGCTAATAATATGAGTTAGAGTGATAATACTAAGAGTAGTGAGTATTGTAATTCTCATTCTATCGATCATATAAGCATAATATGGCTAATAATATGAGTTAGATTGATAATAATAACAGTAATAAGTATAGTAACTGTCGTTCTATCGATAATATAAGCATAATATGGCTAATAATATGAGTTAGGTTGATAATACTAAGAGTAGTGAGTATAGTAATTGTCGTTCTATCGATCATATAAGCATAATATGGCTAATAATATGATATTGATTGATAATAATAAGAGTAATAAGTATAGTATTTGTCGTTCTACCGATCATGTAAGCATAATATGGCTAATAATACGAGGTAGATTGATAATAATAAGAGTAATAAGTATAGTAATTGTCGTTCTATCGATCATTTAAGCATAATATGGCTAATAATATGAGTTAGATTGATAATAATAACAGTAATAAGTATAGTAATTGTCGTTCTATCGATAATATAAGCATAATATGGCTAATAATATGAGTTAGATTGATAATACTAAGAGTAGTGAGTATAGTAATTCTCGTTCTATCCATCATATAAGCATAATATGGCTAATAATAAGAGTTAGTATGATAATAATAAGAGTAATGAGTATAGCAATTGTAGTTCTATCGATCATATCGGCATAATATGGTTAATAATATGAGTTAGATTCATAATAATAAGAGTAATAAGTATAGTAATTGTCGTTCTATCGATCATATAAGCATAATATGGCTAATAATATGAGTTAGAGTGATAATACTAAGAGTAGTGAGTATAGTAATTCTCATTCTATCGATGATATAAGCATAATATGGCTAATAATATGAGTTAGATTGATAATAATAAGAGTAATGAGTATAGTAATTGTAGTTCTATCGATCATATCGGCATAATATGGTGAATAATATGAGTTAGATTCATAATAATAAGAGTAATAAGTATAGTAATTGTCGTTCTATCGATCATATAAGCATAGTATGGCTAATAATATGAGTTAGATTGATAATACTACGAGTAGTGAGTATAGTAATTCTCGTTCTATCGATCATATAAGCATAATATGGCTAATAATATGAGTTAGATTGATAATAATAAGAGTAATAACTACAGTACTTGTCGTTCTATCGATCATATAAGCATAATAAGGCTAATAATATGAGTTAGATTGATAATAATAAGAGTAATAAGTATAGTAATTGTCGTTCTCTCGATCATATAAGCATAATAAGGCTAATAATATGAGTTAGAGTGATAATACTAAGAGTAGTGAGTATAGTAATTCTCATTCTATCGATCATATAAGCATAATATGGCTAATAATATGAGTTAGATTGATAATAATAAGAGTAATGAGTATAGTAATTGTAGTTCTATCGATCATATCGGCATAATATGGTGAATAATATGAGTTAGATTCATAATAATAAGAGTAATAAGTATAGTAATTGTCGTTCTATCGATCATATAAGCATAATATGGCTAATAATATGAGTTAGATTGATAATAATAAGAGTAGTAAGTATAGTATTTGTCGTTCTATCGATCATATAAGCATAATATGGCTAATAATATGAGTTAGATTGATAATAATAAGAGTAATAAGTATAGTAATTGTCGTTCTATCGATCATTTAAGCATAATATGGGTAATAATATGAGTCAGATTGATAATAATAACAGTAATAAGTATAGTAATTGTCGTTCCATCGATCATATAAGCATAATATGGCTAATAATATGAGTTAGATTGATAATAATAAGAGTAATGAGTATAGTAATTGTAGTTCTATCGATCATATCGGCATAATATGGTGAATAATATGAGTTAGATTCATAATAATAAGAGTAATAAGTATAGTAATTGTCGTTCTATCGATCATATAAGCATAATATGGCTAATAATATGAGTTAGATTGATAATAATAAGAGTAGTAAGTATAGTATTTGTCGTTCTATCGATCATATAAGCATAATATGGCTAATAATATGAGTTAGATTGATAATAATAAGAGTAATAAGTATAGTAATTGTCGTTCTATCGATCATTTAAGCATAATATGGGTAATAATATGAGTCAGATTGATAATAGTAACAGTAATAAGTATAGTAATTGTCGTTCTATCGATAATATAAGCATAATATGGCTAATAATATGAGTTAGATTGATAATACTAAGAGTAGTGAGTATAGTAGTTCTCGTTCTATCGATCATATAAGCATAATATGGCTAATAATATGAGTTAGATTGATAATAATAAGAGTAATAAGTATAGTAATTGTCGTTCTATCGATCATATAAGCATAATATGGCTAATAATATGAGTTAGATTGATAATACTAAGAGTAGTGAGTATAGTAATTCTCGTTCTATCGATCATATATGCATAATATGGCTAATAATATGAGTTAGATTGATAATAATAAGAGTAATAACTACAGTAATTGTCGTTCTATTGATCATATAAGCATAATAAGGCTAATAATATGAGTTAGAGTGATAATACTAAGAGTAGTGAGTATAGTAATTCTCATTCTATCGATCATATAAGCATAATATGGCTAATAATATGAGTTAGATTGATAATAATAAGAGTAATGAGTATAGTAATTGTAGTTCTATCGATCATTTAAGCATAATATGGCTAATAATATGAGTTAGATTGATAATAATAAGAGTAATGAGTATAGTAATTGTAGTTCTATCGATCATATCTGCATAATATGGTTAATAATATGAGTTAGATTGATAATAATAAGAGTAGTAAGTATAGTATTTGTCGTTCTATCGATCATATAAGCATAATATGGCTAATAATATGAGTTAGATTGATAGTAATAAGAGTAATAAGTATAGTAATTGTCGTTCTATCGATCATATAAGCATAATAAGGCTAATAATATGAGTTAGAGTGATAATACTAAGAGTAGTGAGTATTGTAATTCTCATTCTATCGATCATATAAGCATAATATGGCTAATAATATGAGTTAGATTGATAATAATAAGAGTAATAAGTATAGTAATTGTCGTTCTATCGATCATATAAGCATAATATGGCTAATAATATGAGTTAGATTGATAATACTAAGAGTAGTGAGTATAGTAATTCTCGTTCTATCGATCATATAAGCATAATATGGCTAATAATATGAGTTAGATTGATACTAATAAGAGTAATGAGTGTAGTAATTGTAGATCTATCGATCATTTAAGCATAATAAGGCTAATAATATGAGTTAGAGTGATAATACTAAGAGTAGTGAGTATAGTATTTGTCGTTCTATCGATCATATAAGCATAATATGGCTAATAATATGATATAGATTGATAATAATAAGAGTAATAAGTATAGTATTTGTCGTTCTATCGATCATGTAAGCATAATATGGCTAATAATACGAGTTAGATTGATAATAATAAGAGTAATGAGTATAGTAATTGTAGTTCTATCGATCACATCGGCATAATATGGTTAATAATATGAGTTAGATTCATAATAATAAGAGTAATAAGTATAGTAATTGTCGTTCTATCGATCATATAAGCATAATATGGCTAATAATATGAGTTAGATTGATAATACTAAGAGTAGTGAGTACAGTAATTCTCGTTCTATCGATCATATAAGCATAATATGGCTAATAATATGAGTTAGATTGATAATAATAACAGTAATAAGTATAGTAATTGTCGTTCTATCGATAATATAAGCATAATATGGCTAATAATATGAGTTAGATTGATAACACTAAGAGTAGTGAGTACAGTAATTCTCGTTCTATCCATCATATAAGCATAATATGGCTAATAATATGAGTTAGATTGATAATAATAAGAGTAATGAGTATAGTAATTGTAGTTCTATCGATCACATCGGCATAATATGGTTAATAATATGAGTTAGATTCATAATAATAAGAGTAATAAGTATAGTAATTGTCGTTCTATCGATCATATAAGCATAATATGGCTAATAATATGAGTTAGATTGATAATACTAAGAGTAGTGAGTACAGTAATTCTCGTTCTATCGATCATATAAGCATAATATGGCTAATAATATGAGTTAGATTGATAATAATAACAGTAATAAGTATAGTAATTGTCGTTCTATCGATAATATAAGTATAATATGGCTAATAATATGAGTTAGATTGATAATACTAAGAGTAGTGAGTATAGTAATTCTCGTTCTATCGATCATATAAGCATAATATGGCTAATAATATGAGTTAGATTGATAATAATAAGAGTAATAACTACAGTAATTGTCGTTCTATCGATCATATAAGCATAATAAGGCTAATAATATGAGTTAGATTGATAATAATAAGAGTAATAAGTATAGTAATTGTCGTTCTCTCGATCATATAAGCATAATATGGCTAATAATATGAGTTAGAGTGATAATAATAAGAGTAGTGAGTATTGTAATTCTCATTCTATCGATCATTTAAGCATAATATGGCTAATAATATGAGTTAGATTGATAATAATAACAGTAATAAGTATAGTAATTGTCGTTCTATCGATAATATAACCATAATATGGCTAATAATATGAGTTAGATTGATAATACTAAGAGTAGTGAGTATAGTAATTCTCGTTCTATCGATCATATAAGCATAATATAGCTAATAATATGAGTTAGATTGATAGTAATAAGAGTAATAACTACAGTAATTGTCGTTCTATCGATCATATAAGCATAATAAGGCTAATAATATGAGTTAGATTGATAATAATAAGAGTAATGGGTATAGTAATTGTAGTTCTATCGATCATATAAGCAAAATATGGCTAATAATATGAGTTAGATTGATAATAATAAGAGAAATAACTACAGTAATTGTCGTTCTATCGATCATATAAGCATAATAAGGCTAATAATATGAGTTAGAGTGATAATACTAAGAGTAGTGAGTATTGTAATTCTCATTCTATCGATCATATGAGCATAATATGGCTAATAATATGAGTTAGATTGATAATAATAACAGTAATAAGTATAGTAACTGTCGTTCTATCGATAATATAAGCATAATATGGCTAATAATATGAGTTAGGTTGATATTACTAAGAGTAGTGAGTATAGTAATTGTCGTTCTATCGATCATATAAGCATAATATGGCTAATAATATGATATTGATTGATAATAATAAGAGTAATAAGTATAGTATTTGTCGTTCTACCGATCATGTAAGCATAATATGGCTAATAATACGAGGTAGATTGATAATAATAAGAGTAATAAGTATAGTAATTGTCGTTCTATCGATCATTTAAGCATAATATGGCTAATAATATGAGTTAGATTGATAATAATAACAGTAATAAGTATAGTAATTGTCGTTCTATCGATAATATAAACATAATATGGCTAATAATATGAGTTAGATTGATAATACTAAGAGTAGTGAGTATAGTAATTCTCGTTCTATCCATCATATAAGCATAATATGGCTAATAATAAGAGTTAGTATGATAATAATAAGAGTAATGAGTATAGCAATTGTAGTTCTATCGATCATATCGGCATAATATGGTTAATAATATGAGTTAGATTCATAATAATAAGAGTAATAAGTATAGTAATTGTCGTTCTATCGATCATATAAGCATAATATGGCTAATAATATGAGTTAGAGTGATAATACTAAGAGTAGTGAGTATAGTAATTCTCATTCTATCGATGATATAAGCATAATATGGCTAATAATATGAGTTAGATTGATAATAATAAGAGTAATGAGTATAGTAATTGTAGTTCTATCGATCATATCGGCATAATATGGTGAATAATATGAGTTAGATTCATAATAATAAGAGTAATAAGTATAGTAATTGTCGTTCTATCGATCATATAAGCATAGTATGGCTAATAATATGAGTTAGATTGATAATACTACGAGTAGTGAGTATAGTAATTCTCGTTCTATCGATCATATAAGCATAATATGGCTAATAATATGAGTTAGATTGATAATAATAAGAGTAATAACTACAGTACTTGTCGTTCTATCGATCATATAAGCATAATAAGGCTAATAATATGAGTTAGATTGATAATAATAAGAGTAATAAGTATAGTAATTGTCGTTCTCTCGATCATATAAGCATAATAAGGCTAATAATATGAGTTAGAGTGATAATACTAAGAGTAGTGAGTATAGTAATTCTCATTCTATCGATCATATAAGCATAATATGGCTAATAATATGAGTTAGAGTGATAATACTAAGAGTAGTGAGTATTGTAATTCTCATTCTATCGATCATATAAGCATAATATGGCTAATAATATGAGTTAGATTGATAATAATAACAGTAATAAGTATAGTAACTGTCGTTCTATCGATAATATAAGCATAATATGGCTAATAATATGAGTTAGGTTGATAATACTAAGAGTAGTGAGTATAGTAATTGTCGTTCTATCGATCATATAAGCATAATATGGCTAATAATATGATATTGATTGATAATAATAAGAGTAATAAGTATAGTATTTGTCGTTCTACCGATCATGTAAGCATAATATGGCTAATAATACGAGATAGATTGATAATAATAAGAGTAATAAGTATAGTAATTGTCGTTCTATCGATCATTTAAGCATAATATGGCTAATAATATGAGTTAGATTGATAATAATAACAGTAATAAGTATAGTAATTGTCGTTCTATCGATAATATAAGCATAATATGGCTAATAATATGAGTTAGATTGATAATACTAAGAGTAGTGAGTATAGTAATTCTCGTTCTATCCATCATATAAGCATAATATGGCTAATAATAAGAGTTAGTATGATAATAATAAGAGTAATGAGTATAGCAATTGTAGTTCTATCGATCATATCGGCATAATATGGTTAATAATATGAGTTAGATTCGTAATAATAAGAGTAATAAGTATAGTAATTGTCGTTCTATCGATCATATAAGCATAATATGGCTAATAATATGAGTTAGAGTGATAATACTAAGAGTAGTGAGTATAGTAATTCTCATTCTATCGATGATATAAGCATAATATGGCTAATAATATGAGTTAGATTGATAATAATAAGAGTAATGAGTATAGTAATTGTAGTTCTATCGATCATATCGGCATAATATGGTGAATAATATGAGTTAGATTCATAATAATAAGAGTAATAAGTATAGTAATTGTCGTTCTATCGATCATATAAGCATAGTATGGCTAATAATATGAGTTAGATTGATAATACTACGAGTAGTGAGTATAGTAATTCTCGTTCTATCGATCATATAAGCATAATATGGCTAATAATATGAGTTAGATTGATAATAATAAGAGTAATAACTACAGTACTTGTCGTTCTATCGATCATATAAGCATAATAAGGCTAATAATATGAGTTAGATTGATAATAATAAGAGTAATAAGTATAGTAATTGTCGTTCTCTCGATCATATAAGCATAATAAGGCTAATAATATGAGTTAGAGTGATAATACTAAGAGTAGTGAGTATAGTAATTCTCATTCTATCGATCATATAAGCATAATATGGCTAATAATATGAGTTAGATTGATAATAATAAGAGTAATGAGTATAGTAATTGTAGTTCTATCGATCATATCGGCATAATATGGTGAATAATATGAGTTAGATTCATAATAATAAGAGTAATAAGTATAGTAATTGTCGTTCTATCGATCATATAAGCATAATATGGCTAATAATATGAGTTAGATTGATAATAATAAGAGTAGTAAGTATAGTATTTGTCGTTCTATCGATCATATAAGCATAATATGGCTAATAATATGAGTTAGATTGATAATAATAAGAGTAATAAGTATAGTAATTGTCGTTCTATCGATCATTTAAGCATAATATGGGTAATAATATGAGTCAGATTGATAATAATAACAGTAATAAGTATAGTAATTGTCGTTCCATCGATCATATAAGCATAATATGGCTAATAATATGAGTTAGATTGATAATAATAAGAGTAATGAGTATAGTAATTGTAGTTCTATCGATCATATCGGCATAATATGGTGAATAATATGAGTTAGATTCATAATAATAAGAGTAATAAGTATAGTAATTGTCGTTCTATCGATCATATAAGCATAATATGGCTAATAATATGAGTTAGATTGATAATAATAAGAGTAGTAAGTATAGTATTTGTCGTTCTATCGATCATATAAGCATAATATGGCTAATAATATGAGTTAGATTGATAATAATAAGAGTAATAAGTATAGTAATTGTCGTTCTATCGATCATTTAAGCATAATATGGGTAATAATATGAGTCAGATTGATAATAGTAACAGTAATAAGTATAGTAATTGTCGTTCTATCGATAATATAAGCATAATATGGCTAATAATATGAGTTAGATTGATAATACTAAGAGTAGTGAGTATAGTAGTTCTCGTTCTATCGATCATATAAGCATAATATGGCTAATAATATGAGTTAGATTGATAATAATAAGAGTAATAAGTATAGTAATTGTCGTTCTATCGATCATATAAGCATAATATGGCTAATAATATGAGTTAGATTGATAATACTAAGAGTAGTGAGTATAGTAATTCTCGTTCTATCGATCATATATGCATAATATGGCTAATAATATGAGTTAGATTGATAATAATAAGAGTAATAACTACAGTAATTGTCGTTCTATTGATCATATAAGCATAATAAGGCTAATAATATGAGTTAGAGTGATAATACTAAGAGTAGTGAGTATAGTAATTCTCATTCTATCGATCATATAAGCATAATATGGCTAATAATATGAGTTAGATTGATAATAATAAGAGTAATGAGTATAGTAATTGTAGTTCTATCGATCATTTAAGCATAATATGGCTAATAATATGAGTTAGATTGATAATAATAAGAGTAATGAGTATAGTAATTGTAGTTCTATCGATCATATCTGCATAATATGGTTAATAATATGAGTTAGATTGATAATAATAAGAGTAGTAAGTATAGTATTTGTCGTTCTATCGATCATATAAGCATAATATGGCTAATAATATGAGTTAGATTGATAGTAATAAGAGTAATAAGTATAGTAATTGTCGTTCTATCGATCATATAAGCATAATAAGGCTAATAATATGAGTTAGAGTGATAATACTAAGAGTAGTGAGTATTGTAATTCTCATTCTATCGATCATATAAGCATAATATGGCTAATAATATGAGTTAGATTGATAATAATAAGAGTAATAAGTATAGTAATTGTCGTTCTATCGATCATATAAGCATAATATGGCTAATAATATGAGTTAGATTGATAATACTAAGAGTAGTGAGTATAGTAATTCTCGTTCTATCGATCATATAAGCATAATATGGCTAATAATATGAGTTAGATTGATACTAATAAGAGTAATGAGTGTAGTAATTGTAGATCTATCGATCATTTAAGCATAATAAGGCTAATAATATGAGTTAGAGTGATAATACTAAGAGTAGTGAGTATTGTAATTCTCATTCTATCGATCATATAAGCATAATATGGCTAATAATATGAGTTAGATTGATAATAATAAGAGTAATGAGTATAGTAATTGTAGTTCTATCGATCATTTAAGCATAATATGGCTAATAATATGAGTTGGATTGATAATATTAACAGTAATAAGTATAGTAATTGTCGTTCTATCGATAATATAACCATAATATGGCTAGTAATATGAGTTAGATTGATAATACTAAGAGTAGTGAGTATAGTAATTCTCGTTCTATCGATCATATAAGCATAATATGGCTAATAATATGAGTTAGATTGATAATAATAAGAGTAGTGAGTATTGTAATTCTCATTCTATCGATCATATAAGCATAATATGGCTAATAATATGAGTTAGATTGATAATAATAAGAGTAATAACTACAGTAATTGTCGTTCTATCGATCATATAAGCATAATAAGGGTAATAATATGAGTTAGAGTGATAATACTAAGAGTAGTGAGTATAGTAATTCTCATTCTATCGATCATATAAGCATAATATGGCTAATAATATGAGTTAGATTGATAATAATAAGAGTAATGAGTATAGTAATTGTAGTTCTATCGATCATTTAAGCATAATATGGCTAATAATATGAGTTAGATTGATAATAATAAGAGTAATGAGTATAGTAATTGTAGTTCTATCGATCATATCTGCATAATATGGTTAATAATATGAGTTAGATTGATAATAATAAGAGTAGTAAGTATAGTATTTGTCGTTCTATCGATCATATAAGCATAATATGGCTAATAATATGAGTTAGATTGATAACACTAAGAGTAGTGAGTACAGTAATTCTCGTTCTATCCATCATATAAGCATAATATGGCTAATAATATGAGTTAGACTGATAATAATAAGAGTAATGAGTATAGTAATTGTAGTTCTATCGATCATATCGGCATAATATGGTTAATAATATGAGTTAGATTCATAATAATAAGAGTAATAAGTATAGTAATTGTCGTTCTATCGATCATATAAGCATAATATGGCTAATAATATGAGTTAGATTGATAATACTAAGAGTAGTGAGTATAGTAATTCTCGTTCTATCGATCATATAAGCATAATATGGCTAATAATATGAGTTAGATTGATACTAATAAGAGTAATGAGTGTAGTAATTGTAGATCTATCGATCATTTAAGCATAATAAGGCTAATAATATGAGTTAGAGTGATAATACTAAGAGTAGTGAGTATTGTAATTCTCATTCTATCGATCATATAAGCATAATATGGCTAATAATATGAGTTAGATTGATAATAATAAGAGTAATGAGTATAGTAATTGTAGTTCTATCGATCATTTAAGCATAATATGGCTAATAATATGAGTTAGATTGATAATATTAACAGTAATAAGTATAGTAATTGTCGTTCTATCGATAATATAACCATAATATGGCTAGTAATATGAGTTAGATTGATAATACTAAGAGTAGTGAGTATAGTAATTCTCGTTCTATCGATCATATAAGCATAATATGGCTAATAATATGAGTTAGATTGATAATAATAAGAGTAATAACTACAGTAATTGTCGTTCTATCGATCATATAAGCATAATAAGGCTAATAATATGAGTTAGAGTGATAATACTAAGAGTAGTGAGTATAGTAATTCTCATTCTATCGATCATATAAGCATAATATGGCTAATAATATGAGTTAGATTGATAATAATAAGAGTAATGGGTATAGTAATTGTAGTTCTATCGATCATATAAGCAAAATATGGCTAATAATATGAGTTAGATTGATAATAATAAGAGTAATAACTACAGTAATTGTCGTTCTATCGATCATATAAGCATAATAAGGCTAATAATATGAGTTAGAGTGATAATACTAAGAGTAGTGAGTATTGTGATTCTCATTCTATCGATCATATAAGCATAATATGGCTAATAATATGAGTTAGATTGATAATAATAAGAGTAATAAGTATAGTAATTGTCGTTCTATCGATCATATAAGCATAATATGGCTAATAATATGAGTTAGATTGATAATACTAAGAGTAGTGAGTATAGTAATTCTCGTTCTATCGATCATATAAGCATAATATGGCTAATAATATGAGTTAGATTGATACTAATAAGAGTAATGAGTATAGTAATTGTAGATCTATCGATCATTTAAACATAATATGGCTAATAATATGAGTTAGATTGATAATAATAACAGTAATAAGTATAGTAATTGTCGTTCTATCGATCATTTAAGCATAATATGGGTAATAATATGAGTCAGATTGATAATAATAACAGTAATAAGTATAGTAATTGTCGTTCTATCGATAATATAAGCATAATATGGCTAATAATATGAGTTAGATTGATAATAATAAGAGTAATGGGTATAGTAATTGTAGTTCTATCGATCATATAAGCAAAATATGGCTAATAATATGAGTTAGATTGATAATAATAAGAGTAATAACTACAGTAATTGTCGTTCTATCGATCATATAAGCATAATAAGGCTAATAATATGAGTTAGAGTGATAATACTAAGAGTAGTGAGTATTGTAATTCTCATTCTATCGATCATATAAGCATAATATGGCTAATAATATGAGTTAGATTGATAATAATAACAGTAATAAGTATAGTAACTGTCGTTCTATCGATGATATAAGCATAATATGGCTAATAATATGAGTTAGATTGATAATGCTAAGAGTAGTGAGTATAGTAATTGTCGTTCTATCGATCATATAAGCATAATATGGCTAATAATATGATATAGATTGATAATAATAAGAGTAATAAGTATAGTATTTGTCGTTCTATCGATCATGTAAGCATAATATGGCTAATAATACGAGTTAGATTGATAATAATAAGAGTAATAAGTATAGTAATTGTCGTTCTATCGATCATTTAAGCATAATATGGCTAATAATATGAGTTAGATTGATAATAATAACAGTAATAAGTATAGTAATTGTCGTTCTATCGATAATATAAGCATAATATGGCTAATAATATGAGTTAGATTGATAATACTATGAGTAGTGAATATAGTAATTCTCGTTCTATCGATCATATAAGCATAATATGGCTAATAATATGAGTTAGATTGATAAAAATAAGAGTAATGAGTATAGTAATTGTCGTTCTATCGATCATATAAGCATAATAAGGCTAATAATATGAGTTAGAGTGATAATACTAAGAGTAGTGAGTATAGTAATTCTCATTCTATCGATCATATAAGCATAATATGGCTAATAATATGAGTTAGATTGATAATAATAAGAGTAATGAGTATAGTAATTGTAGTTCTATCGATCATATCGGCATAATATGGTGAATAATATGAGTTAGATTCATAATAATAAGAGCAATAAGTATAGTAATTGTCGTTCTATCGATCATATAAGCATAATATGGCTAATAATATGAGTTAGATTGATAATAATAAGAGTAGTAAGTATAGTATTTGTCGTTCTATCGATCATATAAGCATAATATGGCTAATAATATGAGTTAGATTGATAATAATAAGAGTAATAAGTATAGTAATTGTCGTTCTATCGATCATTTAAGCATAATATGGGTAATAATATGAGTCAGATTGATAATAATAACAGTAATAAGTATAGTAATTGTCGTTCTATCGATAATATAAGCATAATATGGCTAATAATATGAGTTAGATTGATAATACTATGAGTAGTGAATATAGTAATTCTCGTTCTATCGATCATATAAGCATAATATGGCTAATAATATGAGTTAGATTGATAATAATAAGAGTAATGAGTATAGTAATTGTCGTTCTATCGATCATATAAGCATAATAAGGCTAATAATATGAGTTAGAGTGATAATACTAAGAGTAGTGAGTATAGTAATTCTCATTCTATCGATCATATAAGCATAATATGGCTAATAATATGAGTTAGATTGATAATAATAAGAGTAATGAGTATAGTAATTGTAGTTCTATCGATCATATCGGCATAATATGGTGAATAATATGAGTTAGATTCATAATAATAAGAGCAATAAGTATAGTAATTGTCGTTCTATCGATCATATAAGCATAATATGGCTAATAATATGAGTTAGATTGATAATAATAAGAGTAATGAGTATAGTAATTGTAGTTCTATCGATCATATCGGCATAATATGGTGAATAATATGAGTTAGATTCATAATAATAAGAGCAATAAGTATAGTAATTGTCGTTCTATCGATCATATAAGCATAATATGGCTAATTATATGAGTTAGATTGATAATAATAAGAGTAGTAAGTATAGTATTTGTCGTTCTATCGATCATATAAGCATAATATGGCTAATAATATGAGTTAGATTGATAATAATAAGAGTAATAAGTATAGTAATTGTCGTTCTATCGATCATTTAAGCATAATATGGGTAATAATATGAGTCAGATTGATAATAATAACAGTAATAAGTATAGTAATTGTCGTTCTATCGATAATATAAGCATAATATGGCTAATAATATGAGTTAGATTGATAATACTAAGAGTAGTGAGTATAGTAGTTCTCGTTCTATCGATCATATAAGCATAATATGGCTAATAATATGAGTTAGATTGATAATAATAAGAGTAATAAGTATAGTAATTGTCGTTCTATCGATCATATAAGCATAATATGGCTAATAATATGAGTTAGATTGATAATACTAAGAGTAGTGAGTATAGTAATTCTCGTTCTATCGATCATATATGCATAATATGGCTAATAATATAAGTTAGATTGATAATAATAAGAGTAATAACTACAGTAATTGTCGTTCTATCGATCATATAAGCATAATAAGGCTAATAATATGAGTTAGAGTGATAATACTAAGAGTAGTGAGTATAGTAATTCTCATTCTATCGATCATATAAGCATAATATGGCTAATAATATGAGTTAGATTGATAATAATAAGAGTAATGAGTATAGTAATTGTAGTTCTATCGATCATTTAAGCATAATATGGCTAATAATATGAGTTAGATTGATGATAATAAGAGTAATGAGTATAGTAATTGTAGTTCTATCGATCATATCTGCACAATATGGTTAATAATATGAGTTAGATTGATAATAATAAGAGTAGTAAGTATAGTATTTGTCGTTCTATCGATCATATAAGCATAATATGGCTAATAATATGAGTTAGATTGATAATAATAAGAGTAATAAGTATAGTAATTGTCGTTCTATCGATCATTTAAGCATAATATGGGTAATAATATGAGTCAGATTGATAATAATAACAGTAATAAGTATAGTAATTGTCGTTCTATCGATAATATAAGCATAATATGGCTAATAATATGAGTTAGATTGATAATACTAAGAGTAGTGAGTATAGTAGTTCTCGTTCTATCGATCATATAAGCATAATATGGCTAATAATATGAGTTAGATTGATAATAATAAGAGTAATAAGTATAGTAATTGTCGTTCTATCGATCACATAAGCATAATATGGCTAATAATATGAGTTAGATTGATAATAATAACAGTAATAAGTATAGTAATTGCCGTTCTATCGATAATATAACCATAATATGGCTAGTAATATGAGTTAGATTGATAATACTAAGAGTAGTGAGTATAGTAATTCTCGTTCTATCGATCATATAAGCATAATATGGCTAATAATATGAGTTAGATTGATAATAATAAGAGTAATAACTACAGTAATTGTCGTTCTATCGATCATATAAGCATAATAAGGCTAATAATATGAGTTAGAGTGATAATACTAAGAGTAGTGAGTATTGTAATTCTCATTCTATCGATCATATAAGCATAATATGGCTAATAATATGAGTTAGATTGATAATAATAAGAGTAATGAGTATAGTAATTGTAGTTCTATCGATCATTTAAGCATAATATGGCTAATAATATGAGTTAGATTGATAATATTAACAGTAATAAGTATAGTAATTGTCGTTCTATCGATAATATAACCATAATATGGCTAGTAATATGAGTTAGATTGATAATACTAAGAGTAGTGAGTATAGTAATTCTCGTTCTATCGATCATATAAGCATAATATGGCTAATAATATGAGTTAGATTGATAATAATAAGAGTAATAACTACAGTAATTGTCGTTCTATCGATCATATAAGCATAATAAGGCTAATAATATGAGTTAGAGTGATAATACTAAGAGTAGTGAGTATAGTAATTCTCATTCTATCGATCATATAAGCATAATATGGCTAATAATATGAGTTAGATTGATAATAATAAGAGTAATGGGTATAGTAATTGTAGTTCTATCGATCATATAAGCAAAATATGGCTAATAATATGAGTTAGATTGATAATAATAAGAGTAATAACTACAGTAATTGTCGTTCTATCGATCATATAAGCATAATAAGGCTAATAATATGAGTTAGAGTGATAATACTAAGAGTAGTGAGTATTGTGATTCTCATTCTATCGATCATATAAGCATAATATGGCTAATAATATGAGTTAGATTGATAATAATAAGAGTAATAAGTATAGTAATTGTCGTTCTATCGATCATATAAGCATAATATGGCTAATAATATGAGTTAGATTGATAATACTAAGAGTAGTGAGTATAGTAATTCTCGTTCTATCGATCATATAAGCATAATATGGCTAATAATATGAGTTAGATTGATACTAATAAGAGTAATGAGTATAGTAATTGTAGATCTATCGATCATTTAAACATAATATGGCTAATAATATGAGTTAGATTGATAATAATAACAGTAATAAGTATAGTAATTGTCGTTCTATCGATCATTTAAGCATAATATGGGTAATAATATGAGTCAGATTGATAATAATAACAGTAATAAGTATAGTAATTGTCGTTCTATCGATAATATAAGCATAATATGGCTAATAATATGAGTTAGATTGATAATAATAAGAGTAATGGGTATAGTAATTGTAGTTCTATCGATCATATAAGCAAAATATGGCTAATAATATGAGTTAGATTGATAATAATAAGAGTAATAACTACAGTAATTGTCGTTCTATCGATCATATAAGCATAATAAGGCTAATAATATGAGTTAGAGTGATAATACTAAGAGTAGTGAGTATTGTAATTCTCATTCTATCGATCATATAAGCATAATATGGCTAATAATATGAGTTAGATTGATAATAATAACAGTAATAAGTATAGTAACTGTCGTTCTATCGATAATATAAGCATAATATGGCTAATAATATGAGTTAGATTGATAATGCTAAGAGTAGTGAGTATAGTAATTGTCGTTCTATCGATCATATAAGCATAATATGGCTAATAATATGATATAGATTGATAATAATAAGAGTAATAAGTATAGTATTTGTCGTTCTATCGATCATGTAAGCATAATATGGCTAATAATACGAGTTAGATTGATAATAATAAGAGTAATAAGTATAGTAATTGTCGTTCTATCGATCATTTAAGCATAATATGGCTAATAATATGAGTTAGATTGATAATAATAACAGTAATATGTATAGTAATTGTCGTTCTATCGATAATATAAGCATAATATGGCTAATAATATGAGTTAGATTGATAATACTATGAGTAGTGAATATAGTAATTCTCGTTCTATCGATCATATAAGCATAATATGGCTAATAATATGAGTTAGATTGATAATAATAAGAGTAATGAGTATAGTAATTGTCGTTCTATCGATCATATAAGCATAATAAGGCTAATAATATGAGTTAGAGTGATAATACTAAGAGTAGTGAGTATAGTAATTCTCATTCTATCGATCATATAAGCATAATATGGCTAATAATATGAGTTAGATTGATAATAATAAGAGTAATGAGTATAGTAATTGTAGTTCTATCGATCATATCGGCATAATATGGTGAATAATATGAGTTAGATTCATAATAATAAGAGCAATAAGTATAGTAATTGTCGTTCTATCGATCATATAAGCATAATATGGCTAATAATATGAGTTAGATTGATAATAATAAGAGTAGTAAGTATAGTATTTGTCGTTCTATCGATCATATAAGCATAATATGGCTAATAATATGAGTTAGATTGATAATAATAAGAGTAATAAGTATAGTAATTGTCGTTCTATCGATCATTTAAGCATAATATGGGTAATAATATGAGTCAGATTGATAATAATAACAGTAATAAGTATAGTAATTGTCGTTCTATCGATAATATAAGCATAATATGGCTAATAATATGAGTTAGATTGATAATACTATGAGTAGTGAATATAGTAATTCTCGTTCTATCGATCATATAAGCATAATATGGCTAATAATATGAGTTAGATTGATAATAATAAGAGTAATGAGTATAGTAATTGTCGTTCTATCGATCATATAAGCATAATAAGGCTAATAATATGAGTTAGAGTGATAATACTAAGAGTAGTGAGTATAGTAATTCTCATTCTATCGATCATATAAGTATAATATGGCTAATAATATGAGTTAGATTGATAATAATAAGAGTAATGAGTATAGTAATTGTAGTTCTATCGATCATATCGGCATAATATGGTGAATAATATGAGTTAGATTCATAATAATAAGAGCAATAAGTATAGTAATTGTCGTTCTATCGATCATATAAGCATAATATGGCTAATAATATGAGTTAGATTGATAATAATAAGAGTAATGAGTATAGTAATTGTAGTTCTATCGATCATATCGGCATAATATGGTGAATAATATGAGTTAGATTCATAATAATAAGAGCAATAAGTATAGTAATTGTCGTTCTATCGATCATATAAGCATAATATGGCTAATTATATGAGTTAGATTGATAATAATAAGAGTAGTAAGTATAGTATTTGTCGTTCTATCGATCATATAAGCATAATATGGCTAATAATATGAGTTAGATTGATAATAATAAGAGTAATAAGTATAGTAATTGTCGTTCTATCGATCATTTAAGCATAATATGGGTAATAATATGAGTCAGATTGATAATAATAACAGTAATAAGTATAGTAATTGTCGTTCTATCGATAATATAAGCATAATATGGCTAATAATATGAGTTAGATTGATAATACTAAGAGTAGTGAGTATAGTAGTTCTCGTTCTATCGATCATATAAGCATAATATGGCTAATAATATGAGTTAGATTGATAATAATAAGAGTAATAAGTATAGTAATTGTCGTTCTATCGATCATATAAGCATAATATGGCTAATAATATGAGTTAGATTGATAATACTAAGAGTAGTGAGTATAGTAATTCTCGTTCTATCGATCATATATGCATAATATGGCTAATAATATGAGTTAGATTGATAATAATAAGAGTAATAACTACAGTAATTGTCGTTCTATCGATCATATAAGCATAATAAGGCTAATAATATGAGTTAGAGTGATAATACTAAGAGTAGTGAGTATAGTAATTCTCATTCTATCGATCATATAAGCATAATATGGCTAATAATATGAGTTAGATTGATAATAATAAGAGTAATGAGTATAGTAATTGTAGTTCTATCGATCATTTAAGCATAATATGGCTAATAATATGAGTTAGATTGATGATAATAAGAGTAATGAGTATAGTAATTGTAGTTCTATCGATCATATCTGCACAATATGGTTAATAATATGAGTTAGATTGATAATAATAAGAGTAGTAAGTATAGTATTTGTTGTTCTATCGATCATATAAGCATAATATGGCTAATAATATGAGTTAGATTGATAATAATAAGAGTAATAAGTATAGTAATTGTCGTTCTATCGATCATTTAAGCATAATATGGGTAATAATATGAGTCAGATTGATAATAATAACAGTAATAAGTATAGTAATTGTCGTTCTATCGATAATATAAGCATAATATGGCTAATAATATGAGTTAGATTGATAATACTAAGAGTAGTGAGTATAGTAGTTCTCGTTCTATCGATCATATAAGCATAATATGGCTAATAATATGAGTTAGATTGATAATAATAAGAGTAATAAGTATAGTAATTGTCGTTCTATCGATCACATAAGCATAATATGGCTAATAATATGAGTTAGATTGATAATAATAACAGTAATAAGTATAGTAATTGTCGTTCTATCGATAATATAACCATAATATGGCTAGTAATATGAGTTAGATTGATAATACTAAGAGTAGTGAGTATAGTAATTCTCGTTCTATCGATCATATAAGCATAATATGGCTAATAATATGAGTTAGATTGATAATAATAAGAGTAATAACTACAGTAATTGTCGTTCTATCGATCATATAAGCATAATAAGGCTAATAATATGAGTTAGAGTGATAATACTAAGAGTAGTGAGTATAGTAATTCTCATTCTATCGATCATATAAGCATAATATGGCTAATAATATGAGTTAGATTGATAATAATAACAGTAATAAGTATAGTAACTATCGTTCTATCGATAATATAAGCATAATATGGCTAATAATATGAGTTAGATTGATAATGCTAAGAGTAGTGAGTATAGTAATTGTCGTTCTATCGATTATATAAGCATAATATGGCTAATAATATGATATAGATTGGTAATAGTAAGAGTAATAAGTATAGTATTTGTCGTTCTATCGATCATGTAAGCATAATATGGCTAATAATACGAGTTAGATTGATAATAATAAGAGTAATAAGTATAGTAATTGTCGTTCTATCGATCATTTAAGCATAATATGGCTAATAATATGAGTTAGATTGATAATAATAACAGTAATAAGTATAGTAATTGTCGTTCTATCGATAATATAAGCATAATATGGCTAATAATATGAGTTAGATTGATAATACTATGAGTAGTGAATATAGTAATTCTCGTTCTATCGATCATATAAGCATAATATGGCTAATAATATGAGTTAGATTGATAATAATAAGAGTAATGAGTATAGTAATTGTAGTTCTATCGATCATATCGGCATAATATGGTTAATAATATGAGTTAGATTCATAATAATAAGAGTAATAAGTATAGTAATTGTCGTTCTATCGATCATATAAGCATAATATGGCTAATAATATGAGTTAGATTGATAATACTAAGAGTAGTGAGTATAGTAATTCTCGTTCTATCGATCATATAAGCATAATATGGCTAATAATATGAGTTAGATTGATAATAATAAGAGTAATGGGTATAGTAATTGTAGTTCTATCGATCATATAAGCAAAATATGGCTAATAATATGAGTTAGATTGATAATAATAAGAGAAATAACTACAGTAATTGTCGTTCTATCGATCATATAAGCATAATAAGGCTAATAATATGAGTTAGAGTGATAATACTAAGAGTAGTGAGTATTGTAATTCTCATTCTATCGATCATATAAGCATAATATGGCTAATAATATGAGTTAGATTGATAATAATAACAGTAATAAGTATAGTAACTGTCGTTCTATCGATAATATAAGCATAATATGGCTAATAATATGAGTTAGGTTGATAATACTAAGAGTAGTGAGTATAGTAATTGTCGTTCTATCGATCATATAAGCATAATATGGCTAATAATATGATATAGATTGATAATAATAAGAGTAATAAGTATAGTATTTGTCGTTCTATCGATCATGTAAGCATAATATGGCTAATAATACGAGTTAGATTGATAATAATAAGAGTATTAAGTATAGTAATTGTCGTTCTATCGATCATTTAAGCATAATATGGCTAATAATATGAGTTAGATTGATAATAATAACAGTAATAAGTATAGTAATTGTCGTTCTATCGATAATATAAGCATAATATGGCTAATAATATGAGTTAGATTGATAATACTAAGAGTAGTGAGTATAGTAATTCTCGTTCTATCCATCATATAAGCATAATATGGCTAATAATAAGAGTTAGTATGATAATAATAAGAGTAATGAGTATAGTAATTGTAGTTCTATCGATCATATCGGCATAATATGGTTAATAATATGAGTTAGATTCATAATAATAAGAGTAATAAGTATAGTAATTGTCGTTCTATCGATCATATAAGCATAATATGGCTAATAATATGAGTTAGATTGATAATACTAAGAGTAGTGAGTATAGTAATTCTCGTTCTATCGATCATATAAGCATAATATGGCTAATAATATGAGTTAGATTGATAATAATAACAGTAATAAGTATAGTAATTGTCGTTCTATCGATAATATAAGCATAATATGGCTAATAATATGAGTTAGATTGATAATACTAAGAGTAGTGAGTATCGTAATTCTCGTTCTATCGATCATATAAGCATAATATGGCTAATAATATAAGTTAGATTGATAATAATAAGAGTAATAACTACAGTAATTGTCGTTCTATCGATCATATAAGCATAATAAGGCTAATAATATGAGTTAGATTGATAATAATAAGAGTAATAAGTATAGTAATTGTCGTTCTCTCGATCATATGAGCATAATATGGCTAATAATATGAGTTAGAGTGATAATACTAAGAGTAGTGAGTATAGTAATTCTCATTCTATCGATCATTTAAGCATAATATGGCTAATAATATGAGTTAGATTGATAATAATAACAGTAATATGTATAGTAATTGTCGTTCTATCGATAATATAACCATAATATGGCTAATAATATGAGTTAGATTGATAATACTAAGAGTAGTGAGCATAGTAATTCTCGTTCTATCGATCATATAAGCATAATATGGCTAATAACATGAGTTAGATTGATAGTAATAAGAGTAATAAGTATAGTAATTGTCGTTCTATCGATCATATCAGCATAATAAGGCTAATAATATGAGTTAGAGTGATAATACTAAGAGTAGTGAGTATAGTAATTCTCATTCTATCGATGATATAAGCATAATATGGCTAATAATATGAGTTAGATTGATAATAATAAGAGTAATGAGTATAGTAATTGTAGTTCTATCGATCATATCGGCATAATATGGTGAATAATATGAGTTAGATTCATAATAATAAGAGTAATAAGTATAGTAATTGTCGTTCTATCGATCATATAAGCATAATATGGCTAATAATATGAGTTAGATTGATAATACTAAGAGTAGTGAGTATAGTAATTCTCGTTCTATCGATCATATAAGCATAATATGGCTAATAATATGAGTTAGATTGATAATAATAAGAGTAATGGGTATAGTAATTGTAGTTCTATCGATCATATAAGCAAAATATGGCTAATAATATGAGTTAGATTGATAATAATAAGAGAAATAACTACAGTAATTGTCGTTCTATCGATCATATAAGCATAATAAGGCTAATAATATGAGTTAGAGTGATAATACTAAGAGTAGTGAGTATTGTAATTCTCATTCTATCGATCATATGAGCATAATATGGCTAATAATATGAGTTAGATTGATAATAATAACAGTAATAAGTATAGTAACTGTCGTTCTATCGATAATATAAGCATAATATGGCTAATAATATGAGTTAGGTTGATAATACTAAGAGTAGTGAGTATAGTAATTGTCGTTCTATCGATCATATAAGCATAATATGGCTAATAATATGATATTGATTGATAATAATAAGAGTAATAAGTATAGTATTTGTCGTTCTACCGATCATGTAAGCATAATATGGCTAATAATACGAGGTAGATTGATAATAATAAGAGTAATAAGTATAGTAATTGTCGTTCTATCGATCATTTAAGCATAATATGGCTAATAATATGAGTTAGATTGATAATAATAACAGTAATAAGTATAGTAATTGTCGTTCTATCGATAATATAAACATAATATGGCTAATAATATGAGTTAGATTGATAATACTAAGAGTAGTGAGTATAGTAATTCTCGTTCTATCCATCATATAAGCATAATATGGCTAATAATAAGAGTTAGTATGATAATAATAAGAGTAATGAGTATAGCAATTGTAGTTCTATCGATCATATCGGCATAATATGGTTAATAATATGAGTTAGATTCATAATAATAAGAGTAATAAGTATAGTAATTGTCGTTCTATCGATCATATAAGCATAATATGGCTAATAATATGAGTTAGAGTGATAATACTAAGAGTAGTGAGTATAGTAATTCTCATTCTATCGATGATATAAGCATAATATGGCTAATAATATGAGTTAGATTAATAATAATAAGAGTAATGAGTATAGTAATTGTAGTTCTATCGATCATATCGGCATAATATGGTGAATAATATGAGTTAGATTCATAATAATAAGAGTAATAAGTATAGTAATTGTCGTTCTATCGATCATATAAGCATAGTATGGCTAATAATATGAGTTAGATTGATAATACTACGAGTAGTGAGTATAGTAATTCTCGTTCTATCGATCATATAAGCATAATATGGCTAATAATATGAGTTAGATTGATAATAATAAGAGTAATAACTACAGTACTTGTCGTTCTATCGATCATATAAGCATAATAAGGCTAATAATATGAGTTAGATTGATAATAATAAGAGTAATAAGTATAGTAATTGTCGTTCTCTCGATCATATAAGCATAATAAGGCTAATAATATGAGTTAGAGTGATAATACTAAGAGTAGTGAGTATAGTAATTCTCATTCTATCGATCATATAAGCATAATATGGCTAATAATATGAGTTAGAGTGATAATACTAAGAGTAGTGAGTATTGTAATTCTCATTCTATCGATCATATAAGCATAATATGGCTAATAATATGAGTTAGATTGATAATAATAACAGTAATAAGTATAGTAACTGTCGTTCTATCGATAATATAAGCATAATATGGCTAATAATATGAGTTAGGTTGATAATACTAAGAGTAGTGAGTATAGTAATTGTCGTTCTATCGATCATATAAGCATAATATGGCTAATAATATGATATTGATTGATAATAATAAGAGTAATAAGTATAGTATTTGTCGTTCTACCGATCATGTAAGCATAATATGGCTAATAATACGAGGTAGATTGATAATAATAAGAGTAATAAGTATAGTAATTGTCGTTCTATCGATCATTTAAGCATAATATGGCTAATAATATGAGTTAGATTGATAATAATAACAGTAATAAGTATAGTAATTGTCGTTCTATCGATAATATAAGCATAATATGGCTAATAATATGAGTTAGATTGATAATACTAAGAGTAGTGAGTATAGTAATTCTCGTTCTATCCATCATATAAGCATAATATGGCTAATAATAAGAGTTAGTATGATAATAATAAGAGTAATGAGTATAGCAATTGTAGTTCTATCGATCATATCGGCATAATATGGTTAATAATATGAGTTAGATTCATAATAATAAGAGTAATAAGTATAGTAATTGTCGTTCTATCGATCATATAAGCATAATATGGCTAATAATATGAGTTAGAGTGATAATACTAAGAGTAGTGAGTATAGTAATTCTCATTCTATCGATGATATAAGCATAATATGGCTAATAATATGAGTTAGATTGATAATAATAAGAGTAATGAGTATAGTAATTGTAGTTCTATCGATCATATCGGCATAATATGGTGAATAATATGAGTTAGATTCATAATAATAAGAGTAATAAGTATAGTAATTGTCGTTCTATCGATCATATAAGCATAGTATGGCTAATAATATGAGTTAGATTGATAATACTACGAGTAGTGAGTATAGTAATACTCGTTCTATCGATCATATAAGCATAATATGGCTAATAATATGAGTTAGATTGATAATAATAAGAGTAATAACTACAGTACTTGTCGTTCTATCGATCATATAAGCATAATAAGGCTAATAATATGAGTTAGATTGATAATAATAAGAGTAATAAGTATAGTAATTGTCGTTCTCTCGATCATATAAGCATAATAAGGCTAATAATATGAGTTAGAGTGATAATACTAAGAGTAGTGAGTATAGTAATTCTCATTCTATCGATCATATAAGCATAATATGGCTAATAATATGAGTTAGATTGATAATAATAAGAGTAATGTGTATAGTAATTGTAGTTCTATCGATCATATCGGCATAATATGGTGAATAATATGAGTTAGATTCATAATAATAAGAGTAATAAGTATAGTAATTGTCGTTCTATCGATCATATAAGCATAATATGGCTAATAATATGAGTTAGATTGATAATAATAAGAGTAGTAAGTATAGTATTTGTCGTTCTATCGATCATATAAGCATAATATGGCTAATAATATGAGTTAGATTGATAATAATAAGAGTAATAAGTATAGTAATTGTCGTTCTATCGATCATTTAAGCATAATATGGGTAATAATATGAGTCAGATTGATAATAATAACAGTAATAAGTATAGTAATTGTCGTTCCATCGATCATATAAGCATAATATGGCTAATAATATGAGTTAGATTGATAATAATAAGAGTAATGAGTATAGTAATTGTAGTTCTATCGATCATATCGGCATAATATGGTGAATAATATGAGTTAGATTCATAATAATAAGAGTAATAAGTATAGTAATTGTCGTTCTATCGATCATATAAGCATAATATGGCTAATAATATGAGTTAGATTGATAATAATAAGAGTAGTAAGTATAGTATTTGTCGTTCTATCGATCATATAAGCATAATATGGCTAATAATATGAGTTAGATTGATAATAATAAGAGTAATAAGTATAGTAATTGTCGTTCTATCGATCATTTAAGCATAATATGGGTAATAATATGAGTCAGATTGATAATAGTAACAGTAATAAGTATAGTAATTGTCGTTCTATCGATAATATAAGCATAATATGGCTAATAATATGAGTTAGATTGATAATACTAAGAGTAGTGAGTATAGTAGTTCTCGTTCTATCGATCATATAAGCATAATATGGCTAATAATATGAGTTAGATTGATAATAATAAGAGTAATAAGTATAGTAATTGTCGTTCTATCGATCATATAAGCATAATATGGCTAATAATATGAGTTAGATTGATAATACTAAGAGTAGTGAGTATAGTAATTCTCGTTCTATCGATCATATATGCATAATATGGCTAATAATATGAGTTAGATTGATAATAATAAGAGTAATAACTACAGTAATTGTCGTTCTATCGATCATATAAGCATAATAAGGCTAATAATATGAGTTAGAGTGATAATACTAAGAGTAGTGAGTATAGTAATTCTCATTCTATCGATCATATAAGCATAATATGGCTAATAATATGAGTTAGATTGATAATAATAAGAGTAATGAGTATAGTAATTGTAGTTCTATCGATCATTTAAGCATAATATGGCTAATAATATGAGTTAGATTGATAATAATAAGAGTAATGAGTATAGTAATTGTAGTTCTATCGATCATATCTGCATAATATGGTTAATAATATGAGTTAGATTGATAATAATAAGAGTAGTAAGTATAGTATTTGTCGTTCTATCGATCATATAAGCATAATATGGCTAATAATATGAGTTAGATTGATAGTAATAAGAGTAATAAGTATAGTAATTGTCGTTCTATCGATCATATAAGCATAATAAGGCTAATAATATGAGTTAGAGTGATAATACTAAGAGTAGTGAGTATTGTAATTCTCATTCTATCGATCATATAAGCATAATATGGCTAATAATATGAGTTAGATTGATAATAATAAGAGTAATAAGTATAGTAATTGTCGTTCTATCGATCATATAAGCATAATATGGCTAATAATATGAGTTAGATTGATAATACTAAGAGTAGTGAGTATAGTAATTCTCGTTCTATCGATCATATAAGCATAATATGGCTAATAATATGAGTTAGATTGATACTAATAAGAGTAATGAGTGTAGTAATTGTAGATCTATCGATCATTTAAGCATAATAAGGCTAATAATATGAGTTAGAGTGATAATACTAAGAGTAGTGAGTATTGTAATTCTCATTCTATCGATCATATAAGCATAATATGGCTAATAATATGAGTTAGATTGATAATAATAAGAGTAATGAGTATAGTAATTGTAGTTCTATCGATCATTTAAGCATAATATGGCTAATAATATGAGTTAGATTGATAATATTAACAGTAATAAGTATAGTAATTGTCGTTCTATCGATAATATAACCATAATATGGCTAGTAATATGAGTTAGATTGATAATACTAAGAGTAGTGAGTATAGTAATTCTCGTTCTATCGATCATATAAGCATAATATGGCTAATAATATGAGTTAGATTGTTAATAATAAGAGTAGTGAGTATTGTAATTCTCATTCTATCGATCATATAAGCATAATATGGCTAATAATATGAGTTAGATTGATAATAATAAGAGTAATAACTACAGTAATTGTCGTTCTATCGATCATATAAGCATAATAAGGCTAATAATATGAGTTAGAGTGATAATACTAAGAGTAGTGAGTATTGTAATTCTCATTCTATCGATCATATAAGCATAATATGGCTAATAATATGAGTTAGATTGATAATAATAACAGTAATAAGTATAGTAACTGTCGTTCTATCGATAATATAAGCATAATATGGCTACTAATATGAGTTAGATTGATAATGCTAAGAGTAGTGAGTATAGTAATTGTCGTTCTATCGATCATATAAGCATAATATGGCTAATAATATGATATAGATTGATAATAATAAGAGTAATAAGTATAGTATTTGTCGTTCTATCGATCATGTAAGCATAATATGGCTAATAATACGAGTTAGATTGATAATAATAAGAGTAATAAGTATAGTAATTGTCGTTCTATCGATCATTTAAGCATAATATGGCTAATAATATGAGTTAGATTGATAATAATAACAGTAATATGTATAGTAATTGTCGTTCTATCGATAATATAAGCATAATATGGCTAGTAATATGAGTTAGATTGATAATACTAAGAGTAGTGAGTATAGTAATTCTCGTTCTATCGATCATATAAGCATAATATGGCTAATAATATGAGTTAGATTGTTAATAATAAGAGTAGTGAGTATTGTAATTCTCATTCTATCGATCATATAAGCATAATATGGCTAATAATATGAGTTAGATTGATAATAATAAGAGTAATAAGTATAGTAATTGTCGTTCTATCGATCATATAAGCATAATATGGCTAATAATATGAGTTAGATTGATAATACTAAGAGTAGTGAGTATAGTAATTCTCGTTCTATCGATCATATATGCATAATATGGCTAATAATATGAGTTAGATTGATAATAATAAGAGTAATAACTACAGTAATTGTCGTTCTATCGATCATATAAGCATAATAAGGCTAATAATATGAGTTAGAGTGATAATACTAAGAGTAGTGAGTATAGTAATTCTCATTCTATCGATCATATAAGCATAATATGGCTAATAATATGAGTTAGATTGATAATAATAAGAGTAATGAGTATAGTAATTGTAGTTCTATCGATCATTTAAGCATAATATGGCTAATAATATGAGTTAGATTGATAATAATAAGAGTAATGAGTATAGTAATTGTAGTTCTATCGATCATATCTGCATAATATGGTTAATAATATGAGTTAGATTGATAATAATAAGAGTAGTAAGTATAGTATTTGTCGTTCTATCGATCATATAAGCATAATATGGCTAATAATATGAGTTAGATTGATAGTAATAAGAGTAATAAGTATAGTAATTGTCGTTCTATCGATCATATAAGCATAATAAGGCTAATAATATGAGTTAGAGTGATAATACTAAGAGTAGTGAGTATTGTAATTCTCATTCTATCGATCATATAAGCATAATATGGCTAATAATATGAGTTAGATTGATAATAATAAGAGTAATAAGTATAGTAATTGTCGTTCTATCGATCATATAAGCATAATATGGCTAATAATATGAGTTAGATTGATAATACTAAGAGTAGTGAGTATAGTAATTCTCGTTCTATCGATCATATAAGCATAATATGGCTAATAATATGAGTTAGATTGATACTAATAAGAGTAATGAGTGTAGTAATTGTAGATCTATCGATCATTTAAGCATAATAAGGCTAATAATATGAGTTAGAGTGATAATACTAAGAGTAGTGAGTATTGTAATTCTCATTCTATCGATCATATAAGCATAATATGGCTAATAATATGAGTTAGATTGATAATAATAAGAGTAATGAGTATAGTAATTGTAGTTCTATCGATCATTTAAGCATAATATGGCTAATAATATGAGTTAGATTGATAATATTAACAGTAATAAGTATAGTAATTGTCGTTCTAATCGATAATATAACCATAATATGGCTAGTAATATGAGTTAGATTGATAATACTAAGAGTAGTGAGTATAGTAATTCTCGTTCTATCGATCATATAAGCATAATATGGCTAATAATATGAGTTAGATTGTTAATAATAAGAGTAGTGAGTATTGTAATTCTCATTCTATCGATCATATAAGCATAATATGGCTAATAATATGAGTTAGATTGATAATAATAAGAGTAATAACTACAGTAATTGTCGTTCTATCGATCATATAAGCATAATAAGGCTAATAATATGAGTTAGAGTGATAATACTAAGAGTAGTGAGTATTGTAATTCTCATTCTATCGATCATATAAGCATAATATGGCTAATAATATGAGTTAGATTGATAATAATAACAGTAATAAGTATAGTAACTGTCGTTCTATCGATAATATAAGCATAATATGGCTACTAATATGAGTTAGATTGATAATGCTAAGAGTAGTGAGTATAGTAATTGTCGTTCTATCGATCATATAAGCATAATATGGCTAATAATATGATATAGATTGATAATAATAAGAGTAATAAGTATAGTATTTGTCGTTCTATCGATCATGTAAGCATAATATGGCTAATAATACGAGTTAGATTGATAATAATAAGAGTAATAAGTATAGTAATTGTCGTTCTATCGATCATTTAAGCATAATATGGCTAATAATATGAGTTAGATTGATAATAATAACAGTAATATGTATAGTAATTGTCGTTCTATCGATAATATAAGCATAATATGGCTAATAATATGAGTTAGATTGATAATACTATGAGTAGTGAATATAGTAATTCTCGTTCTATCGATCATATAAGCATAATATGGCTAATAATATGAGTTAGATTGATAATAATAAGAGTAATGAGTATAGTAATTGTCGTTCTATCGATCATATAAGCATAATAAGGCTAATAATATGAGTTAGAGTGATAATACTAAGAGTAGTGAGTATAGTAATTCTCATTCTATCGATCATATAAGCATAATATGGCTAATAATATGAGTTAGATTGATAATAATAAGAGTAATGAGTATAGTAATTGTAGTTCTATCGATCATATCGGCATAATATGGTGAATAATATGAGTTAGATTCATAATAATAAGAGCAATAAGTATAGTAATTGTCGTTCTATCGATCATATAAGCATAATATGGCTAATAATATGAGTTAGATTGATAATAATAAGAGTAGTAAGTATAGTATTTGTCGTTCTATCGATCATATAAGCATAATATGGCTAATAATATGAGTTAGATTGATAATAATAAGAGTAATAAGTATAGTAATTGTCGTTCTATCGATCATTTAAGCATAATATGGGTAATAATATGAGTCAGATTGATAATAATAACAGTAATAAGTATAGTAATTGTCGTTCTATCGATAATATAAGCATAATATGGCTAATAATATGAGTTAGATTGATAATACTATGAGTAGTGAATATAGTAATTCTCGTTCTATCGATCATATAAGCATAATATGGCTAATAATATGAGTTAGATTGATAATAATAAGAGTAATGAGTATAGTAATTGTCGTTCTATCGATCATATAAGCATAATAAGGCTAATAATATGAGTTAGAGTGATAATACTAAGAGTAGTGAGTATAGTAATTCTCATTCTATCGATCATATAAGTATAATATGGCTAATAATATGAGTTAGATTGATAATAATAAGAGTAATGAGTATAGTAATTGTAGTTCTATCGATCATATCGGCATAATATGGTGAATAATATGAGTTAGATTCATAATAATAAGAGCAATAAGTATAGTAATTGTCGTTCTATCGATCATATAAGCATAATATGGCTAATAATATGAGTTAGATTGATAATAATAAGAGTAATGAGTATAGTAATTGTAGTTCTATCGATCATATCGGCATAATATGGTGAATAATATGAGTTAGATTCATAATAATAAGAGCAATAAGTATAGTAATTGTCGTTCTATCGATCATATAAGCATAATATGGCTAATTATATGAGTTAGATTGATAATAATAAGAGTAGTAAGTATAGTATTTGTCGTTCTATCGATCATATAAGCATAATATGGCTAATAATATGAGTTAGATTGATAATAATAAGAGTAATAAGTATAGTAATTGTCGTTCTATCGATCATTTAAGCATAATATGGGTAATAATATGAGTCAGATTGATAATAATAACAGTAATAAGTATAGTAATTGTCGTTCTATCGATAATATAAGCATAATATGGCTAATAATATGAGTTAGATTGATAATACTAAGAGTAGTGAGTATAGTAGTTCTCGTTCTATCGATCATATAAGCATAATATGGCTAATAATATGAGTTAGATTGATAATAATAAGAGTAATAAGTATAGTAATTGTCGTTCTATCGATCATATAAGCATAATATGGCTAATAATATGAGTTAGATTGATAATACTAAGAGTAGTGAGTATAGTAATTCTCGTTCTATCGATCATATATGCATAATATGGCTAATAATATGAGTTAGATTGATAATAATAAGAGTAATAACTACAGTAATTGTCGTTCTATCGATCATATAAGCATAATAAGGCTAATAATATGAGTTAGAGTGATAATACTAAGAGTAGTGAGTATAGTAATTCTCATTCTATCGATCATATAAGCATAATATGGCTAATAATATGAGTTAGATTGATAATAATAAGAGTAATGAGTATAGTAATTGTAGTTCTATCGATCATTTAAGCATAATATGGCTAATAATATGAGTTAGATTGATGATAATAAGAGTAATGAGTATAGTAATTGTAGTTCTATCGATCATATCTGCACAATATGGTTAATAATATGAGTTAGATTGATAATAATAAGAGTAGTAAGTATAGTATTTGTTGTTCTATCGATCATATAAGCATAATATGGCTAATAATATGAGTTAGATTGATAATAATAAGAGTAATAAGTATAGTAATTGTCGTTCTATCGATCATTTAAGCATAATATGGGTAATAATATGAGTCAGATTGATAATAATAACAGTAATAAGTATAGTAATTGTCGTTCTATCGATAATATAAGCATAATATGGCTAATAATATGAGTTAGATTGATAATACTAAGAGTAGTGAGTATAGTAGTTCTCGTTCTATCGATCATATAAGCATAATATGGCTAATAATATGAGTTAGATTGATAATAATAAGAGTAATAAGTATAGTAATTGTCGTTCTATCGATCACATAAGCATAATATGGCTAATAATATGAGTTAGATTGATAATAATAACAGTAATAAGTATAGTAATTGTCGTTCTATCGATAATATAACCATAATATGGCTAGTAATATGAGTTAGATTGATAATACTAAGAGTAGTGAGTATAGTAATTCTCGTTCTATCGATCATATAAGCATAATATGGCTAATAATATGAGTTAGATTGATAATAATAAGAGTAATAACTACAGTAATTGTCGTTCTATCGATCATATAAGCATAATAAGGCTAATAATATGAGTTAGAGTGATAATACTAAGAGTAGTGAGTATAGTAATTCTCATTCTATCGATCATATAAGCATAATATGGCTAATAATATGAGTTAGATTGATAATAATAAGAGTAATGGGTATAGTAATTGTAGTTCTATCGATCATATAAGCAAAATATGGCTAATAATATGAGTTAGATTGATAATAATAAGAGTAATAACTACAGTAATTGTCGTTCTATCGATCATATAAGCATAATAAGGCTAATAATATGAGTTAGAGTGATAATACTAAGAGTAGTGAGTATTGTAATTCTCATTCTATCGATCATATAAGCATAATATGGCTAATAATATGAGTTAGATTGATAATAATAACAGTAATAAGTATAGTAACTATCGTTCTATCGATAATATAAGCATAATATGGCTAATAATATGAGTTAGATTGATAATGCTAAGAGTAGTGAGTATAGTAATTGTCGTTCTATCGATTATATAAGCATAATATGGCTAATAATATGATATAGATTGGTAATAGTAAGAGTAATAAGTATAGTATTTGTCGTTCTATCGATCATGTAAGCATAATATGGCTAATAATACGAGTTAGATTGATAATAATAAGAGTAATAAGTATAGTAATTGTCGTTCTATCGATCATTTAAGCATAATATGGCTAATAATATGAGTTAGATTGATAATAATAACAGTAATAAGTATAGTAATTGTCGTTCTATCGATAATATAAGCATAATATGGCTAATAATATGAGTTAGATTGATAATACTATGAGTAGTGAATATAGTAATTCTCGTTCTATCGATCATATAAGCATAATATGGCTAATAATATGAGTTAGATTGATAATAATAAGAGTAATGAGTATAGTAATTGTAGTTCTATCGATCATATCGGCATAATATGGTTAATAATATGAGTTAGATTCATAATAATAAGAGTAATAAGTATAGTAATTGTCGTTCTATCGATCATATAAGCATAATATGGCTAATAATATGAGTTAGATTGATAATACTAAGAGTAGTGAGTATAGTAATTCTCGTTCTATCGATCATATAAGCATAATATGGCTAATAATATGAGTTAGATTGATAATAATAAGAGTAATGGGTATAGTAATTGTAGTTCTATCGATCATATAAGCAAAATATGGCTAATAATATGAGTTAGATTGATAATAATAAGAGAAATAACTACAGTAATTGTCGTTCTATCGATCATATAAGCATAATAAGGCTAATAATATGAGTTAGAGTGATAATACTAAGAGTAGTGAGTATTGTAATTCTCATTCTATCGATCATATAAGCATAATATGGCTAATAATATGAGTTAGATTGATAATAATAACAGTAATAAGTATAGTAACTGTCGTTCTATCGATAATATAAGCATAATATGGCTAATAATATGAGTTAGGTTGATAATACTAAGAGTAGTGAGTATAGTAATTGTCGTTCTATCGATCATATAAGCATAATATGGCTAATAATATGATATAGATTGATAATAATAAGAGTAATAAGTATAGTATTTGTCGTTCTATCGATCATGTAAGCATAATATGGCTAATAATACGAGTTAGATTGATAATAATAAGAGTATTAAGTATAGTAATTGTCGTTCTATCGATCATTTAAGCATAATATGGCTAATAATATGAGTTAGATTGATAATAATAACAGTAATAAGTATAGTAATTGTCGTTCTATCGATAATATAAGCATAATATGGCTAATAATATGAGTTAGATTGATAATACTAAGAGTAGTGAGTATAGTAATTCTCGTTCTATCCATCATATAAGCATAATATGGCTAATAATAAGAGTTAGTATGATAATAATAAGAGTAATGAGTATAGTAATTGTAGTTCTATCGATCATATCGGCATAATATGGTTAATAATATGAGTTAGATTCATAATAATAAGAGTAATAAGTATAGTAATTGTCGTTCTATCGATCATATAAGCATAATATGGCTAATAATATGAGTTAGATTGATAATACTAAGAGTAGTGAGTATAGTAATTCTCGTTCTATCGATCATATAAGCATAATATGGCTAATAATATGAGTTAGATTGATAATAATAACAGTAATAAGTATAGTAATTGTCGTTCTATCGATAATATAAGCATAATATGGCTAATAATATGAGTTAGATTGATAATACTAAGAGTAGTGAGTATCGTAATTCTCGTTCTATCGATCATATAAGCATAATATGGCTAATAATATAAGTTAGATTGATAATAATAAGAGTAATAACTACAGTAATTGTCGTTCTATCGATCATATAAGCATAATAAGGCTAATAATATGAGTTAGATTGATAATAATAAGAGTAATAAGTATAGTAATTGTCGTTCTCTCGATCATATGAGCATAATATGGCTAATAATATGAGTTAGAGTGATAATACTAAGAGTAGTGAGTATAGTAATTCTCATTCTATCGATCATTTAAGCATAATATGGCTAATAATATGAGTTAGATTGATAATAATAACAGTAATATGTATAGTAATTGTCGTTCTATCGATAATATAACCATAATATGGCTAATAATATGAGTTAGATTGATAATACTAAGAGTAGTGAGCATAGTAATTCTCGTTCTATCGATCATATAAGCATAATATGGCTAATAACATGAGTTAGATTGATAGTAATAAGAGTAATAAGTATAGTAATTGTCGTTCTATCGATCATATCAGCATAATAAGGCTAATAATATGAGTTAGAGTGATAATACTAAGAGTAGTGAGTATAGTAATTCTCATTCTATCGATGATATAAGCATAATATGGCTAATAATATGAGTTAGATTGATAATAATAAGAGTAATGAGTATAGTAATTGTAGTTCTATCGATCATATCGGCATAATATGGTGAATAATATGAGTTAGATTCATAATAATAAGAGTAATAAGTATAGTAATTGTCGTTCTATCGATCATATAAGCATAATATGGCTAATAATATGAGTTAGATTGATAATACTAAGAGTAGTGAGTATAGTAATTCTCGTTCTATCGATCATATAAGCATAATATGGCTAATAATATGAGTTAGATTGATAATAATAAGAGTAATGGGTATAGTAATTGTAGTTCTATCGATCATATAAGCAAAATATGGCTAATAATATGAGTTAGATTGATAATAATAAGAGAAATAACTACAGTAATTGTCGTTCTATCGATCATATAAGCATAATAAGGCTAATAATATGAGTTAGAGTGATAATACTAAGAGTAGTGAGTATTGTAATTCTCATTCTATCGATCATATGAGCATAATATGGCTAATAATATGAGTTAGGTTGATAATACTAAGAGTAGTGAGTATAGTAATTGTCGTTCTATCGATCATATAAGCATAATATGGCTAATAATATGATATTGATTGATAATAATAAGAGTAATAAGTATAGTATTTGTCGTTCTACCGATCATGTAAGCATAATATGGCTAATAATACGAGGTAGATTGATAATAATAAGAGTAATAAGTATAGTAATTGTCGTTCTATCGATCATTTAAGCATAATATGGCTAATAATATGAGTTAGATTGATAATAATAACAGTAATAAGTATAGTAATTGTCGTTCTATCGATAATATAAACATAATATGGCTAATAATATGAGTTAGATTGATAATACTAAGAGTAGTGAGTATAGTAATTCTCGTTCTATCCATCATATAAGCATAATATGGCTAATAATAGGAGTTAGTATGATAATAATAAGAGTAATGAGTATAGCAATTGTAGTTCTATCGATCATATCGGCATAATATGGTTAATAATATGAGTTAGATTCATAATAATAAGAGTAATAAGTATAGTAATTGTCGTTCTATCGATCATATAAGCATAATATGGCTAATAATATGAGTTAGAGTGATAATACTAAGAGTAGTGAGTATAGTAATTCTCATTCTATCGATGATATAAGCATAATATGGCTAATAATATGAGTTAGATTGATAATAATAAGAGTAATGAGTATAGTAATTGTAGTTCTATCGATCATATCGGCATAATATGGTGAATAATATGAGTTAGATTCATAATAAGAGTAATAAGTATAGTAATTGTCGTTCTATCGATCATATAAGCATAGTATGGCTAATAATATGAGTTAGATTGATAATACTACGAGTAGTGAGTATAGTAATTCTCGTTCTATCGATCATATAAGCATAATATGGCTAATAATATGAGTTAGATTGATAATAATAAGAGTAATAACTACAGTACTTGTCGTTCTATCGATCATATAAGCATAATAAGGCTAATAATATGAGTTAGATTGATAATAATAAGAGTAATAAGTATAGTAATTGTCGTTCTCTCGATCATATAAGCATAATAAGGCTAATAATATGAGTTAGAGTGATAATACTAAGAGTAGTGAGTATAGTAATTCTCATTCTATCGATCATATAAGCATAATATGGCTAATAATATGAGTTAGAGTGATAATACTAAGAGTAGTGAGTATTGTAATTCTCATTCTATCGATCATATAAGCATAATATGGCTAATAATATGAGTTAGATTGATAATAATAACAGTAATAAGTATAGTAACTGTCGTTCTATCGATAATATAAGCATAATATGGCTAATAGTATGAGTTAGGTTGATAATACTAAGAGTAGTGAGTATAGTAATTGTCGTTCTATCGATCATATAAGCATAATATGGCTAATAATATGATATTGATTGATAATAATAAGAGTAATAAGTATAGTATTTGTCGTTCTACCGATCATGTAAGCATAATATGGCTAATAATACGAGGTAGATTGATAATAATAAGAGTAATAAGTATAGTAATTGTCGTTCTATCGATCATTTAAGCATAATATGGCTAATAATATGAGTTAGATTGATAATAATAACAGTAATAAGTATAGTAATTGTCGTTCTATCGATAATATAAGCATAATATGGCTAATAATATGAGTTAGATTGATAATACTAAGAGTAGTGAGTATAGTAATTCTCGTTCTATCCATCATATAAGCATAATATGGCTAATAATAAGAGTTAGTATGATAATAATAAGAGTAATGAGTATAGCAATTGTAGTTCTATCGATCATATCGGCATAATATGGTTAATAATATGAGTTAGATTCATAATAATAAGAGTAATAAGTATAGTAATTGTCGTTCTATCGATCATATAAGCATAATATGGCTAATAATATGAGTTAGAGTGATAATACTAAGAGTAGTGAGTATAGTAATTCTCATTCTATCGATGATATAAGCATAATATGGCTAATAATATGAGTTAGATTGATAATAATAAGAGTAATGAGTATAGTAATTGTAGTTCTATCGATCATATCGGCATAATATGGTGAATAATATGAGTTAGATTCATAATAATAAGAGTAATAAGTATAGTAATTGTCGTTCTATCGATCATATAAGCATAGTATGGCTAATAATATGAGTTAGATTGATAATACTACGAGTAGTGAGTATAGTAATACTCGTTCTATCGATCATATAAGCATAATATGGCTAATAATATGAGTTAGATTGATAATAATAAGAGTAATAACTACAGTACTTGTCGTTCTATCGATCATATAAGCATAATAAGGCTAATAATATGAGTTAGATTGATAATAATAAGAGTAATAAGTATAGTAATTGTCGTTCTCTCGATCATATAAGCATAATAAGGCTAATAATATGAGTTAGAGTGATAATACTAAGAGTAGTGAGTATAGTAATTCTCATTCTATCGATCATATAAGCATAATATGGCTAATAATATGAGTTAGATTGATAATAATAAGAGTAATGAGTATAGTAATTGTAGTTCTATCGATCATATCGGCATAATATGGTGAATAATATGAGTTAGATTCATAATAATAAGAGTAATAAGTATAGTAATTGTCGTTCTATCGATCATATAAGCATAATATGGCTAATAATATGAGTTAGATTGATAATAATAAGAGTAGTAAGTATAGTATTTGTCGTTCTATCGATCATATAAGCATAATATGGCTAATAATATGAGTTAGATTGATAATAATAAGAGTAATAAGTATAGTAATTGTCGTTCTATCGATCATTTAAGCATAATATGGGTAATAATATGAGTCAGATTGATAATAATAACAGTAATAAGTATAGTAATTGTCGTTCCATCGATCATATAAGCATAATATGGCTAATAATATGAGTTAGATTGATAATAATAAGAGTAATGAGTATAGTAATTGTAGTTCTATCGATCATATCGGCATAATATGGTGAATAATATGAGTTAGATTCATAATAATAAGAGTAATAAGTATAGTAATTGTCGTTCTATCGATCATATAAGCATAATATGGCTAATAATATGAGTTAGATTGATAATAATAAGAGTAGTAAGTATAGTATTTGTCGTTCTATCGATCATATAAGCATAATATGGCTAATAATATGAGTTAGATTGATAATAATAAGAGTAATAAGTATAGTAATTGTCGTTCTATCGATCATTTAAGCATAATATGGGTAATAATATGAGTCAGATTGATAATAGTAACAGTAATAAGTATAGTAATTGTCGTTCTATCGATAATATAAGCATAATATGGCTAATAATATGAGTTAGATTGATAATACTAAGAGTAGTGAGTATAGTAGTTCTCGTTCTATCGATCATATAAGCATAATATGGCTAATAATATGAGTTAGATTGATAATAATAAGAGTAATAAGTATAGTAATTGTCGTTCTATCGATCATATAAGCATAATATGGCTAATAATATGAGTTAGATTGATAATACTAAGAGTAGTGAGTATAGTAATTCTCGTTCTATCGATCATATATGCATAATATGGCTAATAATATGAGTTAGATTGATAATAATAAGAGTAATAACTACAGTAATTGTCGTTCTATCGATCATATAAGCATAATAAGGCTAATAATATGAGTTAGAGTGATAATACTAAGAGTAGTGAGTATAGTAATTCTCATTCTATCGATCATATAAGCATAATATGGCTAATAATATGAGTTAGATTGATAATAATAAGAGTAATGAGTATAGTAATTGTAGTTCTATCGATCATTTAAGCATAATATGGCTAATAATATGAGTTAGATTGATAATAATAAGAGTAATGAGTATAGTAATTGTAGTTCTATCGATCATATCTGCATAATATGGTTAATAATATGAGTTAGATTGATAATAATAAGAGTAGTAAGTATAGTATTTGTCGTTCTATCGATCATATAAGCATAATATGGCTAATAATATGAGTTAGATTGATAGTAATAAGAGTAATAAGTATAGTAATTGTCGTTCTATCGATCATATAAGCATAATAAGGCTAATAATATGAGTTAGAGTGATAATACTAAGAGTAGTGAGTATTGTAATTCTCATTCTATCGATCATATAAGCATAATATGGCTAATAATATGAGTTAGATTGATAATAATAAGAGTAATAAGTATAGTAATTGTCGTTCTATCGATCATATAAGCATAATATGGCTAATAATATGAGTTAGATTGATAATACTAAGAGTAGTGAGTATAGTAATTCTCGTTCTATCGATCATATAAGCATAATATGGCTAATAATATGAGTTAGATTGATACTAATAAGAGTAATGAGTGTAGTAATTGTAGATCTATCGATCATTTAAGCATAATAAGGCTAATAATATGAGTTAGAGTGATAATACTAAGAGTAGTGAGTATTGTAATTCTCATTCTATCGATCATATAAGCATAATATGGCTAATAATATGAGTTAGATTGATAATAATAAGAGTAATGAGTATAGTAATTGTAGTTCTATCGATCATTTAAGCATAATATGGCTAATAATATGAGTTAGATTGATAATATTAACAGTAATAAGTATAGTAATTGTCGTTCTATCGATAATATAACCATAATATGGCTAGTAATATGAGTTAGATTGATAATACTAAGAGTAGTGAGTATAGTAATTCTCGTTCTATCGATCATATAAGCATAATATGGCTAATAATATGAGTTAGATTGTTAATAATAAGAGTAGTGAGTATTGTAATTCTCATTCTATCGATCATATAAGCATAATATGGCTAATAATATGAGTTAGATTGATAATAATAAGAGTAATAACTACAGTAATTGTCGTTCTATCGATCATATAAGCATAATAAGGCTAATAATATGAGTTAGAGTGATAATACTAAGAGTAGTGAGTATAGTAATTCTCATTCTATCGATCATATAAGCATAATATGGCTAATAGTATGAGTTAGATTGATAATAATAAGAGTAATGAGTATAGTAATTGTAGTTCTATCGATCATTTAAGCATAATATGGCTAATAATATGAGTTAGATTGATAATAATAAGAGTAATGAGTATAGTAATTGTAGTTCTATCGATCATATCTGCATAATATGGTTAATAATATGAGTTAGATTGATAATAATAAGAGTAGTAAGTATAGTATTTGTCGTTCTATCGATCATATAAGCATAATATGGCTAATAATATGAGTTAGATTGATAGTAATAAGAGTAATAAGTATAGTAATTGTCGTTCTATCGATCATATAAGCATAATAAGGCTAATAATATGAGTTAGAGTGATAATACTAAGAGTAGTGAGTATTGTAATTCTCATTCTATCGATCATATAAGCATAATATGGCTAATAATATGAGTTAGATTGATAATAATAAGAGTAATAAGTATAGTAATTGTCGTTCTATCGATCATATAAGCATAATATGGCTAATAATATGAGTTAGATTGATAATACTAAGAGTAGTGAGTATAGTAATTCTCGTTCTATCGATCATATAAGCATAATATGGCTAATAATATGAGTTAGATTGATACTAATAAGAGTAATGAGTGTAGTAATTGTAGATCTATCGATCATTTAAGCATAATAAGGCTAATAATATGAGTTAGAGTGATAATACTAAGAGTAGTGAGTATTGTAATTCTCATTCTATCGATCATATAAGCATAATATGGCTAATAATATGAGTTAGATTGATAATAATAAGAGTAATGAGTATAGTAATTGTAGTTCTATCGATCATTTAAGCATAATATGGCTAATAATATGAGTTAGATTGATAATATTAACAGTAATAAGTATAGTAATTGTCGTTCTATCGATAATATAACCATAATATGGCTAGTAATATGAGTTAGATTGATAATACTAAGAGTAGTGAGTATAGTAATTCTCGTTCTATCGATCATATAAGCATAATATGGCTAATAATATGAGTTAGATTGATACTAATAAGAGTAATGAGTATAGTAATTGTAGATCTATCGATCATTTAAACATAATATGGCTAATAATATGAGTTAGATTGATAATTATAACAGTAATAAGTATAGTAATTGTCGTTCTATCGATCATTTAAGCATAATATGGGTAATAATATGAGTCAGATTGATAATAATAACAGTAATAAGTATAGTAATTGTCGTTCTATCGATAATATAAGCATAATATGGCTAATAATATGAGTTAGATTGATAATACTAAGAGTAGTGAGTATAGTAATTCTCGTTCTATCGATCATATAAGCATAATGTGGCTAATAATATGAGTTAGATTGATAATAATAAGAGTAATGAGTATAGTAATTGTAGATCTATCGATCATTTAAGCATAATATGGCTAATAATATGAGTTAGATTGATAATAATATCAGTAATAAGTATAGTAATTGTCGTTCTATCGATCATTTAAGCATAATATGGGTAATAATATGAGTCAGATTGATAATAATAACAGTAATAAGTATAGTAATTGTCGTTCTATCGATAATATAAGCATAATATGGCTAATAATATGAGTTAGATTGATAATACTAAGAGTAGTGAGTATAGTAGTTCTCGTTCTATCGATCATATAAGCATAATATGGCTAATAATATGAGTTAGATTGATAATAATAAGAGTAATGGGTATAGTAATTGTAGATCTATCGATCATTTAAGCATAATATGGCTAATAATATGAGTTAGATTGATAATAATAACAGTAATAAGTATAGTAATTGTCGTTCTATCGATAATATAACCATAATATGGCTAGTAATATGAGTTAGATTGATACTACTAAGAGTAGTGAGTATAGTAATTCTCGTTCTATCGATCATATAAGCATAATATGGCTAATAATATGAGTTAGATTGATAATAATAAGAGTAATAACTACAGTAATTGTCGTTCTATCGATCATATAAGCATAATAAGGCTAATAATATGAGTTAGATTGATAATAATAAGAGTAATAAGTATAGTAATTGTCGTTCTCTCGATCATATAAGCATAATATGGCTAATAATATGAGTTAGAGTGATAATACTAAGAGTAGTGAGTATAGTAATTCTCATTCTATCGATCATTTAAGCATAATATGGCTATTAATATGAGTTAGATTGATAATAATAACAGTAATAAGTATAGTAATTGTCGTTCTATCGATAATATAACCATAATATGGTTAATAATATGAGTTAGATTGATAATACTAAGAGTAGTGAGTATAGTAATTCTCGTTCTATCGATCATATAAGCATAATATGGCTAATAATATGAGTTAGATTGATAATAATAAGAGTAATAACTACAGTACTTGTCGTTCTATCGATCATATAAGCATAATAAGGCTAATAATATGAGTTAGATTGATAATAATAAGAGTAATAAGTATAGTAATTGTCGTTCTCTCGATCATATAAGCATAATAAGGCTAATAATATGAGTTAGAGTGATAATACTAAGAGTAGTGAGTATAGTAATTCTCATTCTATCGATCATATAAGCATAATATGGCTAATAATATGAGTTAGAGTGATAATACTAAGAGTAGTGAGTATTGTAATTCTCATTCTATCGATCATATAAGCATAATATGGCTAATAATATGAGTTAGATTGATAATAATAACAGTAATAAGTATAGTAACTGTCGTTCTATCGATAATATAAGCATAATATGGCTAATAATATGAGTTAGGTTGATAATACTAAGAGTAGTGAGTATAGTAATTGTCGTTCTATCGATCATATAAGCATAATATGGCTAATAATATGATATTGATTGATAATAATAAGAGTAATAAGTATAGTATTTGTCGTTCTACCGATCATGTAAGCATAATATGGCTAATAATACGAGGTAGATTGATAATAATAAGAGTAATAAGTATAGTAATTGTCGTTCTATCGATCATTTAAGCATAATATGGCTAATAATATGAGTTAGATTGATAATAATAACAGTAATAAGTATAGTAATTGTCGTTCTATCGATAATATAAGCATAATATGGCTAATAATATGAGTTAGATTGATAATACTAAGAGTAGTGAGTATAGTAATTCTCGTTCTATCCATCATATAAGCATAATATGGCTAATAATAAGAGTTAGTATGATAATAATAAGAGTAATGAGTATAGCAATTGTAGTTCTATCGATCATATCGGCATAATATGGTTAATAATATGAGTTAGATTCATAATAATAAGAGTAATAAGTATAGTAATTGTCGTTCTATCGATCATATAAGCATAATATGGCTAATAATATGAGTTAGAGTGATAATACTAAGAGTAGTGAGTATAGTAATTCTCATTCTATCGATGATATAAGCATAATATGGCTAATAATATGAGTTAGATTGATAATAATAAGAGTAATGAGTATAGTAATTGTAGTTCTATCGATCATATAAGCATAATAAGGCTAATAATATGAGTTAGATTGATAATAATAAGAGTAATAAGTATAGTAATTGTCGTTCTCTCGATCATATAAGCATAATAAGGCTAATAATATGAGTTAGATTGATAATAATAAGAGTAATGGGTATAGTAATTGTAGATCTATCGATCATTTAAGCATAATATGGCTAATAATATGAGTTAGATTGATAATAATAACAGTAATAAGTATAGTAATTGTCGTTCTATCGATAATATAACCATAATATGGCTAGTAATATGAGTTAGATTGATACTACTAAGAGTAGTGAGTATAGTAATTCTCGTTCTATCGATCATATAAGCATAATATGGCTAATAATATGAGTTAGATTGATAATAATAAGAGTAATAAGTATAGTAATTGTCGTTCTATCGATCATTTAAGCATAATATGGGTAATAATATGAGTCAGATTGATAATAATAACAGTAATAAGTATAGTAATTGTCGTTCCATCGATCATATAAGCATAATATGGCTAATAATATGAGTTAGATTGATAATAATAAGAGTAATGAGTATAGTAATTGTAGTTCTATCGATCATATCGGCATAATATGGTGAATAATATGAGTTAGATTCATAATAATAAGAGTAATAAGTATAGTAATTGTCGTTCTATCGATCATATAAGCATAATATGGCTAATAATATGAGTTAGATTGATAATAATAAGAGTAGTAAGTATAGTATTTGTCGTTCTATCGATCATATAAGCATAATATGGCTAATAATATGAGTTAGATTGATAATAATAAGAGTAATAAGTATAGTAATTGTCGTTCTATCGATCATTTAAGCATAATATGGGTAATAATATGAGTCAGATTGATAATAGTAACAGTAATAAGTATAGTAATTGTCGTTCTATCGATAATATAAGCATAATATGGCTAATAATATGAGTTAGATTGATAATACTAAGAGTAGTGAGTATAGTAGTTCTCGTTCTATCGATCATATAAGCATAATATGGCTAATAATATGAGTTAGATTGATAATAATAAGAGTAATAAGTATAGTAATTGTCGTTCTATCGATCATATAAGCATAATATGGCTAATAATATGAGTTAGATTGATAATACTAAGAGTAGTGAGTATAGTAATTCTCGTTCTATCGATCATATATGCATAATATGGCTAATAATATGAGTTAGATTGATAATAATAAGAGTAATAACTACAGTAATTGTCGTTCTATCGATCATATAAGCATAATAAGGCTAATAATATGAGTTAGAGTGATAATACTAAGAGTAGTGAGTATAGTAATTCTCATTCTATCGATCATATAAGCATAATATGGCTAATAATATGAGTTAGATTGATAATAATAAGAGTAATGAGTATAGTAATTGTAGTTCTATCGATCATTTAAGCATAATATGGCTAATAATATGAGTTAGATTGATAATAATAAGAGTAATGAGTATAGTAATTGTAGTTCTATCGATCATATCTGCATAATATGGTTAATAATATGAGTTAGATTGATAATAATAAGAGTAGTAAGTATAGTATTTGTCGTTCTATCGATCATATAAGCATAATATGGCTAATAATATGAGTTAGATTGATAGTAATAAGAGTAATAAGTATAGTAATTGTCGTTCTATCGATCATATAAGCATAATAAGGCTAATAATATGAGTTAGAGTGATAATACTAAGAGTAGTGAGTATTGTAATTCTCATTCTATCGATCATATAAGCATAATATGGCTAATAATATGAGTTAGATTGATAATAATAAGAGTAATAAGTATAGTAATTGTCGTTCTATCGATCATATAAGCATAATATGGCTAATAATATGAGTTAGATTGATAATACTAAGAGTAGTGAGTATAGTAATTCTCGTTCTATCGATCATATAAGCATAATATGGCTAATAATATGAGTTAGATTGATAATAATAAGAGTAGTGAGTATTGTAATTCTCATTCTATCGATCATATAAGCATAATATGGCTAATAATATGAGTTAGATTGATAATAATAAGAGTAATAACTACAGTAATTGTCGTTCTATCGATCATATAAGCATAATAAGGCTAATAATATGAGTTAGAGTGATAATACTAAGAGTAGTGAGTATAGTAATTCTCATTCTATCGATCATATAAGCATAATATGGCTAATAATATGAGTTAGATTGATAATAATAAGAGTAATGAGTATAGTAATTGTAGTTCTATCGATCATATAAGCATAATATGGCTAATAATATGAGTTAGATTGATACTACTAAGAGTAGTGAGTATAGTAATTCTCGTTCTATCGATCATATAAGCATAATATGGCTAATAATATGAGTTAGATTGATAATAATAAGAGTAATAACTACAGTAATTGTCGTTCTATCGATCATATAAGCATAATAAGGCTAATAATATGAGTTAGATTGATAATAATAAGAGTAATAAGTATAGTAATTGTCGTTCTCTCGATCATATAAGCATAATATGGCTAATAATATGAGTTAGAGTGATAATACTAAGAGTAGTGAGTATAGTAATTCTCATTCTATCGATCATTTAAGCATAATATGGCTATTAATATGAGTTAGATGATAATAATAACAGTAATAAGTATAGTAATTGTCGTTCTATCGATAATATAACCATAATATGGCTAATAATATGAGTTAGAGTGATAATACTAAGAGTAGTGAGTATAGTAATTGTCGTTCTATCGATCATATAAGCATAATATGGCTAATAATATGAGTTAGATTGATAATACTAAGAGTAGTGAGTATAGTAATTCTCGTTCTATCGATCATATAAGCATAATATGGCTAATAATATGAGTTAGAGTGATAATACTAAGAGTAGTGAGTATAGTAATTCTCATTCTATCGATGATATAAGCATAATATGGCTAATAATATGAGTTAGATTGATAATAATAAGAGTAATGAGTATAGTAATTGTAGTTCTATCGATCATATCGGCATAATATGGTGAATAATATGAGTTAGATTCATAATAATAAGAGTAATAAGTATAGTAATTGTCGTTCTATCGATCATATAAGCATAATATGGCTAATAATATGAGTTAGATTGATAATACTAAGAGTAGTGAGTATAGTAATTCTCGTTCTATCGATCATATAAGCATAATATGGCTAATAATATGAGTTAGAGTGATAATACCAAGAGTAGTGAGTATAGTAATTCTCATTCTATCGATCATTTAAGCATAATATGGCTAATAATATGAGTTAGATTGATACTAATAAGAGTAATGAGTATAGTAATTGTAGTTCTATCGATCATATCGGCATAATATGGTGAATAATATGAGTTAGATTCATAATAATAAGAGTAATAAGTATAGTAATTGTCGTTCTATCGATCATATAAGCATAGTATGGCTAATAATATGAGTTAGATTGATAATACTACGAGTAGTGAGTATAGTAATTCTCGTTCTATCGATCATATAAGCATAATATGGCTAATAATATGAGTTAGATTGATAATAATAAGAGTAATAACTACAGTACTTGTCGTTCTATCGATCATATAAGCATAATAAGGCTAATAATATGAGTTAGATTGATAATAATAAGAGTAATAAGTATAGTAATTGTCGTTCTCTCGATCATATAAGCATAATAAGGCTAATAATATGAGTTAGAGTGATAATACTAAGAGTAGTGAGTATAGTAATTCTCATTCTATCGATCATATAAGCATAATATGGCTAATAATATGAGTTAGAGTGATAATACTAAGAGTAGTGAGTATTGTAATTCTCATTCTATCGATCATATAAGCATAATATGGCTAATAATATGAGTTAGATTGATAATAATAACAGTAATAAGTATAGTAACTGTCGTTCTATCGATAATATAAGCATAATATGGCTAATAATATGAGTTAGGTTGATAATACTAAGAGTAGTGAGTATAGTAATTGTCGTTCTATCGATCATATAAGCATAATATGGCTAATAATATGATATTGATTGATAATAATAAGAGTAATAAGTATAGTATTTGTCGTTCTACCGATCATGTAAGCATAATATGGCTAATAATACGAGGTAGATTGATAATAATAAGAGTAATAAGTATAGTAATTGTCGTTCTATCGATCATTTAAGCATAATATGGCTAATAATATGAGTTAGATTGATAATAATAACAGTAATAAGTATAGTAATTGTCGTTCTATCGATAATATAAGCATAATATGGCTAATAATATGAGTTAGATTGATAATACTAAGAGTAGTGAGTATAGTAATTCTCGTTCTATCCATCATATAAGCATAATATGGCTAATAATAAGAGTTAGTATGATAATAATAAGAGTAATGAGTATAGCAATTGTAGTTCTATCGATCATATCGGCATAATATGGTTAATAATATGAGTTAGATTCATAATAATAAGAGTAATAAGTATAGTAATTGTCGTTCTATCGATCATATAAGCATAATATGGCTAATAATATGAGTTAGAGTGATAATACTAAGAGTAGTGAGTATAGTAATTCTCATTCTATCGATGATATAAGCATAATATGGCTAATAATATGAGTTAGATTGATAATAATAAGAGTAATGAGTATAGTAATTGTAGTTCTATCGATCATATCGGCATAATATGGTGAATAATATGAGTTAGATTCATAATAATAAGAGTAATAAGTATAGTAATTGTCGTTCTATCGATCATATAAGCATAGTATGGCTAATAATATGAGTTAGATTGATAATACTACGAGTAGTGAGTATAGTAATACTCGTTCTATCGATCATATAAGCATAATATGGCTAATAATATGAGTTAGATTGATAATAATAAGAGTAATAACTACAGTACTTGTCGTTCTATCGATCATATAAGCATAATAAGGCTAATAATATGAGTTAGATTGATAATAATAAGAGTAATAAGTATAGTAATTGTCGTTCTCTCGATCATATAAGCATAATAAGGCTAATAATATGAGTTAGAGTGATAATACTAAGAGTAGTGAGTATAGTAATTCTCATTCTATCGATCATATAAGCATAATATGGCTAATAATATGAGTTAGATTGATAATAATAAGAGTAATGAGTATAGTAATTGTAGTTCTATCGATCATATCGGCATAATATGGTGAATAATATGAGTTAGATTCATAATAATAAGAGTAATAAGTATAGTAATTGTCGTTCTATCGATCATATAAGCATAATATGGCTAATAATATGAGTTAGATTGATAATAATAAGAGTAGTAAGTATAGTATTTGTCGTTCTATCGATCATATAAGCATAATATGGCTAATAATATGAGTTAGATTGATAATAATAAGAGTAATAAGTATAGTAATTGTCGTTCTATCGATCATTTAAGCATAATATGGGTAATAATATGAGTCAGATTGATAATAATAACAGTAATAAGTATAGTAATTGTCGTTCCATCGATCATATAAGCATAATATGGCTAATAATATGAGTTAGATTGATAATAATAAGAGTAATGAGTATAGTAATTGTAGTTCTATCGATCATATCGGCATAATATGGTGAATAATATGAGTTAGATTCATAATAATAAGAGTAATAAGTATAGTAATTGTCGTTCTATCGATCATATAAGCATAATATGGCTAATAATATGAGTTAGATTGATAATAATAAGAGTAGTAAGTATAGTATTTGTCGTTCTATCGATCATATAAGCATAATATGGCTAATAATATGAGTTAGATTGATAATAATAAGAGTAATAAGTATAGTAATTGTCGTTCTATCGATCATTTAAGCATAATATGGGTAATAATATGAGTCAGATTGATAATAGTAACAGTAATAAGTATAGTAATTGTCGTTCTATCGATAATATAAGCATAATATGGCTAATAATATGAGTTAGATTGATAATACTAAGAGTAGTGAGTATAGTAGTTCTCGTTCTATCGATCATATAAGCATAATATGGCTAATAATATGAGTTAGATTGATAATAATAAGAGTAATAAGTATAGTAATTGTCGTTCTATCGATCATATAAGCATAATATGGCTAATAATATGAGTTAGATTGATAATACTAAGAGTAGTGAGTATAGTAATTCTCGTTCTATCGATCATATATGCATAATATGGCTAATAATATGAGTTAGATTGATAATAATAAGAGTAATAACTACAGTAATTGTCGTTCTATCGATCATATAAGCATAATAAGGCTAATAATATGAGTTAGAGTGATAATACTAAGAGTAGTGAGTATAGTAATTCTCATTCTATCGATCATATAAGCATAATATGGCTAATAATATGAGTTAGATTGATAATAATAAGAGTAATGAGTATAGTAATTGTAGTTCTATCGATCATTTAAGCATAATATGGCTAATAATATGAGTTAGATTGATAATAATAAGAGTAATGAGTATAGTAATTGTAGTTCTATCGATCATATCTGCATAATATGGTTAATAATATGAGTTAGATTGATAATAATAAGAGTAGTAAGTATAGTATTTGTCGTTCTATCGATCATATAAGCATAATATGGCTAATAATATGAGTTAGATTGATAGTAATAAGAGTAATAAGTATAGTAATTGTCGTTCTATCGATCATATAAGCATAATAAGGCTAATAATATGAGTTAGAGTGATAATACTAAGAGTAGTGAGTATTGTAATTCTCATTCTATCGATCATATAAGCATAATATGGCTAATAATATGAGTTAGATTGATAATAATAAGAGTAATAAGTATAGTAATTGTCGTTCTATCGATCATATAAGCATAATATGGCTAATAATATGAGTTAGATTGATAATACTAAGAGTAGTGAGTATAGTAATTCTCGTTCTATCGATCATATAAGCATAATATGGCTAATAATATGAGTTAGATTGATACTAATAAGAGTAATGAGTGTAGTAATTGTAGATCTATCGATCATTTAAGCATAATAAGGCTAATAATATGAGTTAGAGTGATAATACTAAGAGTAGTGAGTATTGTAATTCTCATTCTATCGATCATATAAGCATAATATGGCTAATAATATGAGTTAGATTGATAATAATAAGAGTAATGAGTATAGTAATTGTAGTTCTATCGATCATTTAAGCATAATATGGCTAATAATATGAGTTAGATTGATAATATTAACAGTAATAAGTATAGTAATTGTCGTTCTATCGATAATATAACCATAATATGGCTAGTAATATGAGTTAGATTGATAATACTAAGAGTAGTGAGTATAGTAATTCTCGTTCTATCGATCATATAAGCATAATATGGCTAATAATATGAGTTAGATTGATAATAATAAGAGTAGTGAGTATTGTAATTCTCATTCTATCGATCATATAAGCATAATATGGCTAATAATATGAGTTAGATTGATAATAATAAGAGTAATAACTACAGTAATTGTCGTTCTATCGATCATATAAGCATAATAAGGCTAATAATATGAGTTAGAGTGATAATACTAAGAGTAGTGAGTATAGTAATTCTCATTCTATCGATCATATAAGCATAATATGGCTAATAATATGAGTTAGATTGATAATAATAAGAGTAATGAGTATAGTAATTGTAGTTCTATCGATCATTTAAGCATAATATGGCTAATAATATGAGTTAGATTGATAATAATAAGAGTAATGAGTATAGTAATTGTAGTTCTATCGATCATATCTGCATAATATGGTTAATAATATGAGTTAGATTGATAATAATAAGAGTAGTAAGTATAGTATTTGTCGTTCTATCGATCATATAAGCATAATATGGCTAATAATATGAGTTAGATTGATAGTAATAAGAGTAATAAGTATAGTAATTGTCGTTCTATCGATCATATAAGCATAATAAGGCTAATAATATGAGTTAGAGTGATAATACTAAGAGTAGTGAGTATTGTAATTCTCATTCTATCGATCATATAAGCATAATATGGCTAATAATATGAGTTAGATTGATAATAATAAGAGTAATAAGTATAGTAATTGTCGTTCTATCGATCATATAAGCATAATATGGCTAATAATATGAGTTAGATTGATAATACTAAGAGTAGTGAGTATAGTAATTCTCGTTCTATCGATCATATAAGCATAATATGGCTAATAATATGAGTTAGATTGATACTAATAAGAGTAATGAGTGTAGTAATTGTAGATCTATCGATCATTTAAGCATAATAAGGCTAATAATATGAGTTAGAGTGATAATACTAAGAGTAGTGAGTATTGTAATTCTCATTCTATCGATCATATAAGCATAATATGGCTAATAATATGAGTTAGATTGATAATAATAAGAGTAATGAGTATAGTAATTGTCGTTCTATCGATCATATAAGCATAATATGGCTAATAATATGAGTTAGAGTGATAATACTAAGAGTAGTGAGTATAGTAATTCTCATTCTATCGATGATATAAGCATAATATGGCTAATAATATGAGTTAGATTGATAATAATAAGAGTAATGAGTATAGTAATTGTAGTTCTATCGATCATATCGGCATAATATGGTGAATAATATGAGTTAGATTCATAATAATAAGAGTAATAAGTATAGTAATTGTCGTTCTATCGATCATATAAGCATAGTATGGCTAATAATATGAGTTAGATTGATAATACTACGAGTAGTGAGTATAGTAATACTCGTTCTATCGATCATATAAGCATAATATGGCTAATAATATGAGTTAGATTGATAATAATAAGAGTAATAACTACAGTACTTGTCGTTCTATCGATCATATAAGCATAATAAGGCTAATAATATGAGTTAGATTGATAATAATAAGAGTAATAAGTATAGTAATTGTCGTTCTCTCGATCATATAAGCATAATAAGGCTAATAATATGAGTTAGAGTGATAATACTAAGAGTAGTGAGTATAGTAATTCTCATTCTATCGATCATATAAGCATAATATGGCTAATAATATGAGTTAGATTGATAATAATAAGAGTAATGAGTATAGTAATTGTAGTTCTATCGATCATATCGGCATAATATGGTGAATAATATGAGTTAGATTCATAATAATAAGAGTAATAAGTATAGTAATTGTCGTTCTATCGATCATATAAGCATAATATGGCTAATAATATGAGTTAGATTGATAATAATAAGAGTAGTAAGTATAGTATTTGTCGTTCTATCGATCATATAAGCATAATATGGCTAATAATATGAGTTAGATTGATAATAATAAGAGTAATAAGTATAGTAATTGTCGTTCTATCGATCATTTAAGCATAATATGGGTAATAATATGAGTCAGATTGATAATAATAACAGTAATAAGTATAGTAATTGTCGTTCCATCGATCATATAAGCATAATATGGCTAATAATATGAGTTAGATTGATAATAATAAGAGTAATGAGTATAGTAATTGTAGTTCTATCGATCATATCGGCATAATATGGTGAATAATATGAGTTAGATTCATAATAATAAGAGTAATAAGTATAGTAATTGTCGTTCTATCGATCATATAAGCATAATATGGCTAATAATATGAGTTAGATTGATAATAATAAGAGTAGTAAGTGTAGTATTTGTCGTTCTATCGATCATATAAGCATAATATGGCTAATAATATGAGTTAGATTGATTAATAATAAGAGTAATAAGTATAGTAATTGTCGTTCTATCGATCATTTAAGCATAATATGGGTAATAATATGAGTCAGATTGATAATAGTAACAGTAATAAGTATAGTAATTGTCGTTCTATCGATAATATAAGCATAATATGGCTAATAATATGAGTTAGATTGATAATACTAAGAGTAGTGAGTATAGTAGTTCTCGTTCTATCGATCATATAAGCATAATATGGCTAATAATATGAGTTAGATTGATAATAATAAGAGTAATAAGTATAGTAATTGTCGTTCTATCGATCATATAAGCATAATATGGCTAATAATATGAGTTAGATTGATAATACTAAGAGTAGTGAGTATAGTAATTCTCGTTCTATCGATCATATATGCATAATATGGCTAATAATATGAGTTAGATTGATAATAATAAGAGTAATAACTACAGTAATTGTCGTTCTATCGATCATATAAGCATAATAAGGCTAATAATATGAGTTAGAGTGATAATACTAAGAGTAGTGAGTATAGTAATTCTCATTCTATCGATCATAT